>NW_027555847.1:167551830-167811830 GCF_003287225.1 Phascolarctos cinereus
GGGGTTGGATTGGAGGTGTGAGAGTGAGAACAAATTTAAAGTACAGTAGTAGTAAGACACATGGGTCAGGAACATATGGCTGGGCTTCTTCTCTCTAGGCTGGATTGGCATTTCTTTTGGATGTTTTGATTCATTTTACTCCCTGAGCCTGCTCCTTGGTTGGCAGCTGTAACTTTCACCACTTCAAGCTTCAGGCTCATCTGTTTACCCTTAGCTGGGGTACTATTGTGTTCTTTCAGAAAGAGTGGAGATCCTTTCCCTGGGTTCATTCAATGCCTCTCCATTTCTCTAGTTGTTCTTTCTCAGGACCTTGACTCTGAAGTTTGTCAACCTCGAGGCAAGAGGTAGTAGAAGCAAGGCATAGGTCTCCTTCTTGGTTTAGGGACAGACAGACATAGTGACAGACTTGATTCTAACTTACCATAATAACAAAATACCTTATACAAATTTTCATCTTGGCAAGCCAGGCAATCTGCCCAATTAGGGTTAAACATTTCTGGAATCCAGAGTCTCTCAATTTCTTAAAGCTCTAATGTTCTTTTGTGGGTTAATGAAAATGAATGGTTGGGGAAATGATATAGAGAGGCATTGTCTTTGCTGGCATTTTTCACATCGAAATCTACTACCAGTTGCCTCAGATCCCCTATAGGGTATAAAATGATTAAATCATATGTGAAACATCTTATCTTTACATTTCTTTGTCTCAATTCTTGACTCTTACAGCCTACAATTTGTTGAAATCTAGATGAGGTACACAATCACATAAAATTGCATACAAAATAGATATAAGGTCATTTTAGGAAGAAGACACTACTAGCTGGAGATAGGAGGAAAAATATCGTCTAGAGGGAAGCATTTAAACTGAGACTTGAAGGAATTTGGGGATTCCAAGAAGCAGAGATGAAGAAGACCATTCCAGGCTTCTGGGACAGCCAACACAGAAGAACAGAGCAAAGAAAGATACAGAAACACGGCAGGCACAGTGTTTTAAAAGCACTAGGAATTGAGCAGAAGAGTATAGCCCAAACTGAAATAAGATGGACTCATGTCTTTTGGACTACTGAGTCAAGGCTCTGACTTTCTATGAAGCTTGGCTGCCAATTATCGGACAGTTCCCCATTTCATAAATTCTGCAAAACCACACTTAGAGAAAACCAAACAATGGAACCACCTTCTACAGAATGTTATATTCCTTTTTTCTTAGAAGGCTTTCTGGTTGTAAATACTCAGAGTGAGAAAAGCTTGATATTTTTTCCCTTCTCTGTGTTATTAGAACTCACCTGAATGACTATAGATGTCATTGAGGAGGCTCTAAGTATTCCTCACCTTGAAGCAACTGGTATAATGTCATCCATGAAAGAATCTCACCTTTAACAGAGAATCAGTCTTTCATTTAGAATCTGTGCTGTTTCCTTCATGATAATAGGAAACATTTCAGGTCCATAACCATCTCTTTGATGTATGTCTTACTTAAAACTCATTATCAAAAGATAGAAAAACATGTTATCTCTGTTGTATTAAATAATGTAAGAGGTATAAAATGTTTTACAATTTCTATACATTATGATTAGGATAAACTATTATTATTATATTGACAGGCAGCATGGGGATAGTGGGTAGAAAGCTGGATTCAGGGTCAGGAAGAATTGGTTTCAAATTCTTTCTGGTTCAAGTTCACATACTGATTGTGTGACCTTGAACAGTTGTATAAACCTCTCAGTGTTCTAGGCAGTTCTGTGAGACTCAAATTTCTGGAGAGGGTGCTGACTTTTATTGGTAAATGGTTTCCTCAACTAGTAGCTCCTTAGACCAATGAAATCCTAGTTCCTGTCCCTGACCCTACCCCTTGTCCTATTGTATCACCTAAGAAATCTAATAGATGACAAGGCAGCAGGGGGGCTGCCTTGCTGGATGAAAGCCTTTAAGGCTGCATTTTGTTCTCCAGAATTAAATGTTTTATTATAACCAACAATCAACAAACTGAGACCTTGAATTTTCAGGACTTTTTAGTCAACCGTGTAACTATTTTAAAAAAAACAAACACACACCAAACTGCCTGTTTCATTATCCCATTTTTTAAAAAATCAGGGATACTCTTGACATATACATACACAGATATAGATGTATATGTATAGATATGCACGTATATGTGATCATTCTCATAAAGATTTTATAGAGATTAGAAACCAGGCATATGGGTTGGTAGTTATTTGATATATTCTTAATTGCATTTGTTTTTCCAAACAGTAATAATCTGGAATATTTTTTTTCCTAATAATGTGTTCTTTTCTGCTCTTTAACTTGTCTTGGGACCTAATTACTCAAAGCCTCCAAACCTGTGTTCCCACCAGCATAGATGAAATCGCTTCTGTGTATGTCTGTTCTGATCCAGCTGTTTTCTCATCCTTTGATGCCATTTCCCTTTCTTCATTTAGCACATTGGTGACTAAGGTATCAATCCAGATGGTGTAGTCCCAGGGTCATCACTGAAGATCATAGAATCATAGATCTAAAGTCAGAAGGGACCTTGGAGATCATGTAGTCCAACAACCTCATTTTACAGAGGAGGAAACTGAGGGCCAAGGAGGTTAACTGATTTTTCTTAAGGTGTTATTTTGTTATAGTAATGTTGACAAATCTGTTCTATTTTCCTCTCTGTTGTCTTTCTATTTTCATCTTCAAATGATCTTAGGATGATCTAGTTTAATTGTGTTCCATGCTAAGCTTTCTGAAAACATACTTTTCCCCCCTCTACCACTTTTTTATGAGGTACTAACTCTGATAATCTTTAGTTTCTTAATTATGAACCATATTTTCTGACATTTTTAGCACTTTTTCTATACATATCTTTGCATTAAAGTCACTGGGTATTAAGATATATACTAAGCCACTTTGGAGGGTTTTTACTGAGTTCTTTGTAGAAATTCTCCATTTCATCAACTACTACAATATGATTTTCTGCATTCTCTTAAATTATCTTCATGTAGGGTTTTTTTTTTTTGTTTACATTTATCATGATCCTGGTTGCCTTTGGGCCCAAGATCAAGCCAACTCTGCCAACTTCTTAATTGTCTTTTGGAAGAGAAGCTGTGTGCTGTCTTTTCATTAACCATAATTTTCTTATGAATGAATGAATGAATAATGCATTCATTAAACTCTTATTTTAAGCAAAGTATTGTACTGAGTACTGGGGGATATAGGTAGAAAGAATAAGGCAGTTCCTGTTTTCGGGTAGTGTACATTCTAACTGGGAAAATAACAGATATGGAAGGTTTTAGCTGCAAGTCAGATGGAAAGGCCCAATGGTCCTTAGGGTGAAACAACAATGCAGATGTTAAAGCTTCTTATTCAATATCATTTCCAATGATAAAATCAAATCTTCTTCTGAGGTTGAACCATTTGACTTTGGCAGCAAGAACTTTCCTCTCTATATCTTTAGTACCTGTGACTGTAGCCCCTGGAGGAGCAGTTGCTAGACTGAATCTCCATAAGAGTTGCTTTTAGGATGAAAGCTTTAGGCATTGGGATAGAAGTGTTGTTATTCCCAGGGCTTGGGAGCTCAGGGTCTTGGGCTGTTTTCATTGGGATATGAGGGAAGATGGTAGTTAAAGTAGTGGTTGTGGTTTGATTGACCAGCAAATGCTGCCTCCTGTCTCTCTCCTAGGGTTCCTCACAGCTTCAGCTAGATTTGCTTGCCTTCCCTTTGCATAGAAGTTGATTGGTAGTTGATGGGGATGGCTGTGCCCTTTTCCACAGGAGTTGCTTCCTTGGATAATGGCTGTGAAGCAGAGCTGGTGATCTGCTATCTTGAAGGTGCTACCACTCTGAAGGTTCTTGGCTCCACTGATGGAAGTTAGTTAGTCAGCAATCATTGCTGGTGGTGATGAGGAAGGTGGGTTCCCTCTCCACACTGATTTCTCCTCTTAAATCTTCTGGTTTACTTTAGAGTGAGAATGTTATATTGGTAGAGTTCAGTTCCCTTAGTAGTATGCTGATTTATCAGTTAATGGACAAAGATCTTACGTTTAGCATAATAACTGTTAATGTTTATAGATAGTCTTAAAACTTTTTTCAGCATCTTCTGTTTCCTTCATTACCACTTTGACACTGTCACCATGAAATCAGGAGAGGTCTGCACAGAACTGATGACTATTTCGTATTTTGCTTTGATTAATGGCCAGGAAATGGCTAAAGAATTCTCACTTGGTGGTTAGTGAACTAGTGTTAGTTGTTCCTTACAAAATAGCTATAGCCTTTTCAACCTATAAGAATGCCTTTAAAAGTTCAGGGTCACTTCCATATCAAAGTGAGATGTCATAGTAAAACTTATTTGATCTAGACTTGTGATTTCATCTGTATGGGGAAATTCTAGTGTGGAAACTTCATTAGATATAGATTGGCAACTCTCTGTAACTTATAGTCTTATGGAAGTAGGAAGGGAGGGAAGGAGGAGAGAGAGAGGGAAAGAGAGACAGAAGGAGAGAGAAAGAGACAGACAGAAAGACGGAGAGAGAGAAGCTTTCCTGGGAATGAGGTACAAGTGAGGGCTGAGAAAGTCTGGAACACAATAACAGAACTAGAGAAAATATAAATCTTGCCTAAGTGAAATAAATACCTTTTAGGTCCAACTTATGATTTACTTAGCTGTCACATGGGAGGTATCAGACCTGCAACTAGACCTGGGCAACTTGAGCTTTGCTCCCATATACCAAACTCCCTCACCCACCATACCCAACTTATTGAGACTGATCCTTCGCTAACCTTGAACTAGGAAGCAGGAGATTTTCACCCTTCTCTTGTACGTATCTTTCTGCCATGAGGGACCCACTCCTCTCATACCCAATCCTCGTACCCTCCCCCCCCATCTCCTGTAGGGGATGTCTAATGTTTTCTGTGGATCACTTCTTCATTTTCCCTCCCTCTTTTTCTTTCCTTTCTCTCTCCTCATCCTGGAGTTGGCTAGTTGTATCAGGAGGTTGTATCTCAAACTTTTTTGAGGTTGCAGACTTCTGTTTCCCTCATTTTCATTTCCACCTTCTCCCAGTGTTTTGCATTGTTGCTGTAGTAGACTAGAAGGGACAGTCCTCTGTACCTTTCCATCCCTGCTTGTCATGTTCCTTCCTCTATCTCATCTCCGTAGCTCTCTATAGGCTGTATCTTTCATCCATCCTCCTTCCTTCCCCCCAAGGATTATGGGGAAAATGTCAGTCACAAATACAATACAAGGGTCTACTCATCTTCTGCTCCTTTTTGTCTAGTGTGATTATACCAAGAGAATCTTATCTCTCATTTATCAAACCACTATCTATTTCTTTCAACTTGCTGGCTCCTTGTAGGGGTTGGCCTGCCAAGGGAACTGTACTTGGCTGGAGCAAATTGTTTTCTACATTTGTCTTTTGCAATTGTCTTCTTTCTTTACCCCTACCTTGTCATTACCAATTTCTCCTCCTTGGTTTTGTTTGATGAATCTGCAAGATTAGAAAGGACTTTCCTTCATACCCCATCCCTATCAACCTTCACCTGGGGCAGGGGAGAAGGAGGAGGAAGGGGTGTTTGGTGATAGGACTGTTTTCTGTACCATTACTTTCCCTAACTTTATCCTAACCACTAGAATTCTTAGTTTCCCTTTTGGGTATTATTCATCAGTGTGGGAGGGCAGGAGTTACATCCCTCCTTCCTCTTCTCTGTCTCATCAAGTACCCTCAAAGGTTCAAAGCCCTCAGTAGAGGTCATTTGAAATGAAAAGAATTGCTGAACTTCTCTGAATGCTGAGCTAGACTCAGTGACAAAATGCAGGGTTTCGAAGGCAAGTCAGAATGAGAAGAGGGAGTCTTTATCATAGTCTTCAAAGCAGAGACCTTTGGTGTATCTACTCTGGAGCTCCCTGCATCCAAGTTGGTGAGGGTAATCATCAGGGTCCATCTCCTTCACTAACTGGATCTCTCTTGGCCACCTTAGGGTCGCCTAGTTAGCATACCAGAACCCTAATCTCGGAAACTATCCCTCCAATGGTATTCTGGTAAATGTTTAGCAATGGGCCCTCTGGAAAAAAAAAATATACCCACAACACACCTTTAAGTTTAAGTTTAATTTAAATTTTATTGCCAAAACAATAAATCAAGGACTGATTCATAGCATTTGTCAATTGTTGAAGTGTAAATGCAAGCTCTTAGAGCTTTCTCCTACACATCTCTGTGGGGCTACCTTTGCCTTGTGGGGCTAGTTTGGTATCAGACTCTGGCCATGTCTAACTCCCTTGTTTAAGAATTGGGGAAAGAGGTAACCACTTGGACCCCATTTTATCCCCATTTAAGTCACCTTATACAGCTCAGTCTCTAGTGGCACTTTCCGCTTGAGGGAAACACATTCCAGTGGGGTCCCTTTCTCCAGCCAAGCTGCTTTTGATTGTGAGTAGGTGCTGAATAAACCTGCTTGCTTGACTGTTCTCTTCTCTGAAGTTCTTGCTGCTTCCTAAGTACCTCATGTGAATTCCCCTGGAGATACTGGATCTCTGGCACTGATTTCCTTAACATAGCCAACAGAAAGAGACATAGGTCACATATACCTTAGGCTTCATTCAAGTTGGAATACTGGTCATTGCCCAAATACACACAGTGTTTTTCTACCTCCTTGTCTTTGTTTATATTTTACCTTATGTATAAAACACCTTTTTTTTCTATCTTTGCTACTTGAAATTCTAACCACTCTTTGAGATTGAGCTCTTGTGATACCTTCTTGCAGACCTCCATGATCCTGCCATCCACAGGGGATTAGGACCCAATTTTGAATTCTCACAAGTGCCTTTCTTTGGACACTCACTCTCTATGTTGCATTAGAATTATCTGAGTACTCATATATTTTACCTTGTCTAATAAACTTTCAGCTCTTTGAGGACAGGGCTCATGCCTAACTTACCTTTTTATTTCCTTCTGTTTGTCTGCTTATTGACTGAGTTGTTTATCAAAGCAAAGTGGCACTGTGTTATTTGGGTGTGGAATAAAGAATTACGCTGAAATCCTGTCTCTGACACTAACAAGTGAGACTCAGTGTCTCAGTATTTTCATGTGTAAAATAAGATATTTCACTGTATCATTGGTTCTTAATTTGAGATTCATGGATAGATTTTAGGAGTTCCATGAATTTGGATGTGGAAAAGTTACATTATTTTCACTAACATCTTAACCAAAATTTAGTATTTCCTTCAATTATTTAAATGCATTATTCTGAGAAGACTGTCAAAGGGGCCCATGATATGAAAAAGATTAAGAATTTTCATCCTAGATAACCCCTAAGGTCCTTCTAGCTTTAAATCTAAGGCCCAATGGCTAAGATTTCTCACAGTTGATTTGAGCTAAGGTCACTGATCTGTGTGGGTCAGGTAGCTAGTTATATCTTGCTCATTTCTCATGGCCATAAATGCATAGTCACCTGCAAATGCAAGCTGCTAAGGATACGTGTGATGGCAGCCCTATCTGCCACTACAGGGAACAATGCACTAAATCTATGTTCTATAGATGCTGGTCCAACACATTTCCCTTCCCACTCACTTCCAAGCCTGAAGCTCCAAGTTAGGGTCCTGGCTAAAGAGTGGTATCAACACCTCTAAGAAGGCTTTTTTTTTTTTGAGCTGGAGTGTGAAAGGCTACTGTTTCAGAGATTTATTTTAAAGAAAATGCCACATTACCAACAAGAAGAAGATTTAACTCCAGTACTTACCCAATTATTTGTATGTAGAATAACTGGATACAGTGGAAAATGCGCATTCAGAGGTTCTTGAAACTCTGCCAAGCAATTTAGCAGCCTTTGAGGGAGAGTCTATTTATTTATTATTGGTACCACTCCATCAGGCTCCTGCAATTTCATTTTCCATTTTATCAAATATGCTTTGTTTATCTTCCGTGAATCTCTCTTTCAGCAACTCCAGCTTTGCTTGTTCCCACATCTTGCTTTGTTTTCAATACTGTTTCCTCCTTTTATGAGGCTTAACATTCCTCTACATTCTTCTAGTACTGATAATTTCCTGGCAGAGTGTACAGCTTTAGTCTCTGTAATATTAACTAACAGAGGCTTTGACAAGTCCAAGCTTGGCAAGGTAACTGAAAGCTGGGTGTTTCAAGAGTTCAGGTCAGGGGTTCACCATTTAATCAAATTATTCACAAACATGAAAAAAAATCCCACTCAGCTGCTTTTGAATTCAAATTATATATGTGGGGTTGTCTCATATGTATAACTATAAGGGATATAGTGGAGGAACCACACCTTACCTCCAAATTAGTCTCCCATCAGTCTTTGGTTTCTAACTCTCTCTGTCTCTCTATCTCTGTTTTTCTCTCCATACACTATACATACATACATACATACATACATACATACATACATACATATATACACACATATACACCTATATGCATACATATATGTATAAATATGTAATTATGTATGTGTATGTGTTAAACAATTTTTTTAAAAAGACCTATTTAATCAGTGTAAGATTTTCAGATGAGCGCTGTGTCTGAAACCTAATGGTTGTGGGAACCTGGGCAAGTCACTTAATGACTTGAGAGCATCCTAGGTAACTCTCTAAGATGAAAAATTTCTCAGCAGGAAAGGTAAGGACCTGTAATAGTAGAGAGAATTACTTGTGAACATAGGTTTTCCTGAGACAGAGATAAAGGGTCTGGGTGAGCATTCTAGGTAAAGGAAGCTGCTGAGTGTTCTGTGGGAATAGTGAATGTAATCCAGCTTGCTTGGAATCCAGAGAGTATGAAGAGGAATAGTGTGAGATAAGGCAGCAAATAGTAAATTGAGGCAAACTGTGGAGGACTTAGAATGCCAGATTAAAGAAATTGGAATTCATTCTTTAGGCAATGGGGAGCAGCAGGATTAGAGCTGTGTATTTGGAGCATTAGTCTGGCAATAGTGTTTAAGATTGCTTGGTTGGGGAGGATCTCTGATTGGAAGGCTGGTTAGACTGCTATTGCAAAAATCTAGGGGGAGAGGTAATGGCCTAAGAAGTAGGATGGTGGCTACAGGAGAGAAGAGGAGTAGAGGACAAAAGAGAAGGGAAAGAGATAAACATTTATATGCCTCCTACTGTATGCCAGACACAATGCTAACTACTTTTTTTTTTTACAAATATTATCTCATTTTATTCTCACAACAACCCACAGGAAAGGAGTAGAGGATTGAGAAGGAAAGAGAGATTCCCTAGTCTTCATTCTTTTAGATTATTTCATTGTATTTTTAGCAGTCCCTGTTAATGTATGTGTAAATTTAGGAGGTGTAATTTACCAAAATATCATTAGTTATTAATAGGTTTTCTTGAATTGATGTGTCATAATTTTTTTCTTGCCCAATACTGTCCTGTATGAACAAAACCTAGCTCAGGTTGGGGGAGGATGGAGAACAAGGTCATCCCAGGAGAAAGGTAGATCAGGAGGATCTTGGTTGGCCAGGGAATGCCAAGGAGCAATTCTCATCTAGGGAGGAAGAATGGGAAAGAGAGTTGAGAGGAGGGAGAAAGAGAGAAAAAGAACAAACATTGCCTCCAGAAAAATTGTAAGGTAGATGAAATTTATTTTGAAATCTCTCAGCATCATTGCCCTAAACCCTTTTCCCACTAGTTAGGTATTCTCTTAACCCCTAAACATAAACTCTAATATCAGGACCTTCATTCACACTGAGAATAGCTTATAATATTACCCTTTTTAGGGCAATTATCTTTTTCATAATGATGCAGGGATGAAGTTCTGAAAGGAATTTCAGGCAGAAACCTGACAGTGGTAGTGGGAGATAAGTTTTTTTTTTTTGATGGGGGATGGTGTGAGTCCAGGTCCTTTTACAGAGTCTCTAAGGAAGCAGTGTGGTATACTGGAAAAAAAAAGTGTTGAACTTGAATTCACAGTTCAAATCCCAGTTGGACCAGTCATATAATCTCTATGAGTCTCAGTTTCTTTATCAGTAAGATAAGGAGGTAGAGTAGATGATGTTTACAGTTTTATTTCTATGATCCTGTACTAAATCATATTTCAGAAGCCAGAGCCTGGGAAAAAGCATCTTCTATTGAAAATGTGGGAAAACACTCTACCAACATCATAGCTTTGCTGTGCCTGGGTCTTCCATTTTTCTTTTTTTTTCTTTTCCTTCCTTCCATACCTTCCCTCTAGTTGGTGAACCAAACAATTCATTTTGGATTTACATAATTTATATTCAAGCATAGGGGAGGTATATTTCCTATTTATTAAGCTACAAGAGAAGCTAGAGTCAGAGTTTTCTCTGTTATGCATGCTTCCCAAGATTATTTTCTATCTCCTTTCCATATGAGAATAGTTCCTTTGGGGTTTTCCTAAGCCTGCTCAATGTTGCTACTCTTCTCTGCTCCCTGGTGCTCATTTTTCTTCCATGCCTGCATACTTTTGGATCATGGCATTTTCTGGAATTTCCTGCAACAAAAACAGATGAAGGAATTTTAACTTTAGAGGTTTATTTGAAGACTTAGACCAGAGCTTCTATTTTCAACAATTTTTCATTTTAAAATATTTCATTGTAAATTTAGAATTGTATATCCATTTTCTTCCTTTTTTTTTTTTTTTTTTTTGGTGAGGCAATTGGGGTTAAGTGATTTGCCCAGGTTCACACAGCTATTAAGTGTCAAGTGTCTGAAGTGGATTTGAACTCAGGTCCTCCTGACTCCAACTGGGGAAGCTCTATCCACTGTGACACCTAGCTGCCCCTAGAATTATATATCAAGATTACAAATTAAACTTCATTTGAATAATGTGCTTTTAGATAATTGGTTTACAGATCTTAATAACCTTTTAGTCAATCCCTCTAAATTTTCACAATTATTCATTGTCTGACTTTTCATTCCCATTCTCTTTTTCTTTCACAGAGTGTACATATATCTTCTGGTTCTGCTTTCTCATTTTCCATTGCATTATTTCATAAAGGTCTTTTCAGATTTCTTTATGTTCATCATACTTTTCAATCTTAATTGCAGCATACTATTCCATTAATTAATTAATGTGTCACACTTTATTTGACTATCCCAGTGTTGGACATTTAGATTTGGACTTTAAGGGCTTTTTTTTTAGCTTAGTCAGTTTTTGACATTTAGAAATAATGCTACTTTAAATATTTTTGAAAAGTTGGGGTTGGCTTTGAAGACAGGAACACTAGCAGAAGCTCCTAGCTTTGTCATTGCATCAATTCTTTTCCTGCTTTTTTGAGGCTTATCAAAGCTTCAGGTTAAGCAAATTGGGGATGAGAGATATAACAGGAATTTGAAAAGCAAATGGGGATGCGAGTGTGGCTCCTCAGACTCAAAAAAAGAAGATGAATGGGAGTTGCTGGCCATGTGGGAGGCACACTGTATAATGCTGTGGAAGGAAAGAAATAAATGAGATTCATTTATCCTAACTCAGCTACCAGTAAGAACTGGGAATTTTCTTTTGAGAAGGGTAAGGCATTGAAATCTTCCAGATGCCTGAGAAGTTATTTTGTTTGTCAGCACATGTGATTGTGAGACTAGTTAACAGAGGTAAAAATCTGTTAACTAGTTCTGTAATAGTTTGGATAGAACATCATTTCTTTCAAATGTAATCATTATCATGAATTGAGGGGAAGTGAATCTTGCTTACATGGGTTGGTGAATCTTAGGTTTTAAAATGATCAAACAAACCCAAGTATTTGTTTTATTCAAATACATGATAACTTTCCTAATTGTTAGAAGAATCTGAAACAAAGATCTATTACAGGAGTGAGTGAAGAAAAGCCTTTATTATGCTTCTCCGTGAGAAGTGGGCACGCTGTACCCCGGCAGCACGTATGCACTGGCACAGTGGTAGAATCAACTTTTAAATGGTCAATAATATCTCTAATACTCCCACCTGAGCCCAGGATAGGACCAGCTCATTTGAGTTACACTCTTCCTGAACCACCAATCCCATGTTCCTCCATGTTCCTCCTTGTCATGTTAGTTCATGTGTCCTATGTTCAAAAATGGTGGCTATCTCTGTCCTTGGGGTGTGTCAATTAATATTCAATAAGCTTATTAAGCAAGCACAGTGGAGAAAAGCCTTTGCCCCATCCTTGACCCCAACAGGTTGCAACCAGTTTAGCCTCCAGTGCTCTTTCTTGAGGAACTAGTTGTGTGCAGAATGTTTGGGGCACTTTCTGATTGGTTGAGGGACTATCCACAAGACGTTGGAAGTCTTTCTCAGAATTCCCTTGTTGTGGAAGCCTAACTTCTAATCCTTTCTCACACTGAAAAAGCAGAGGGTTGTAGCATCCTTGAAGGAAAACACCAGGAAATTCTACCAGAACCAAATAGTATCTACAGAATTAGAGAGAGTGGCATCAGCATGGCAATCTTTGAAGTCTCAAAGGGAGAGGATGTGGTAAGGAGAAGCAAAAGTTTTCTTGGATCATACCAATAAGCAAGTAGGACTCAGACAGGAGAAGTCTTCTATCAGCAGACACTGGTGTCTAAACTCTCTTTCCCTTGGAATGTGAGTTTTTCCAGGTATTCACTCAGGAAAGAGGCTACCTATCCTTCCTACTGGCACATAAGTCAGCATTCAATTGTTTCTGATTGATTTCCCCCCCCCCCCGATATTTACTTTGCTATTCTGTCTAAATGAAATACCTTGGTATTTCTTCTAAGACACCTTTCTGATTGACTAGCAGAATAGGGATTGAATGGGGGCTTGAGCCACATGTTGCCCCTCCACTGGCCCCCATAACCTGTGGGAATTCTAGAATGGATGGAATATGTATGTGGATTTTTTTATTCAAAGGATATGCTTGTCTTTGTCCTTTTTACTGAATAATTCCATATGACTTTCCCAGAAGTTTTCTATTGATTTGTAATTCTAATAGCAATGAATAAGTATATCTGTTTTCCACAGAATAGTCAGCATTGAACTTCAATGCTTTTAATTGATGAATAAAAGGTGGTACCTCAAATTTGTTTTAATTTGTTTGTCTTTGGTTACAGGTGAAGTTGACCACATTTTTCAAATGATTACTACAAATCTGTGTTTCTTCTTTTGAAAATTCTGTTCAATGAGGAGGCTGGGAAGGAGGGAGAAAATTTGGAACTCAGTTTTAAAAATGAATGTTGAAAATTGCTTTTGCATGTAGTTGGGGAAAAATAAAATACTAAATTATATATTAAAAAGAAAACTCTCTGTTCATATTGGTTAGCACTTTCTTGCTGTATGAATCATAAAATTCAAATATGAACACCAGCAACAAGTTGAGTGGCCAAAGGAAAAAAGTATATGGATTTCAGGAGCTAAAAATTAGCTATTAAACCAAATTCTCCCCATATTTCTGCAGCTTGATATTAATGTGCATTTGTGATATATGATGTGAGTCAAATCAATATCCGAGCAGAGAAACAAATTAGGAATAAGCAGTTCTAAGTCCAGCCAAGCGTGTAAAGCTCTCTGATGAAGTGGAAATGAAAGATTTCCATAGTCTTCTGGATATGTCCCAAAGAGTATCTACATGCTCCCAAAGGTTAACTCTAGAATAAAAACCTATAGCAATTGTGATATTAGGAAAATTTCTATTAGATAACGTTAATAGGGTTTTTAAAAAAAGTACTTCTAGGTTCCTATTAGATCCATGCTGAGAAAATAATGAAAAATACTGTGAAAATGCACCTCAAAATTAATGGAAAATAATATTGGAGAGAAGAAGTTTCCCAGTAAAGAAATGCTCAAATTCCTTCTATTGTAAGTGCCCATTGCGTTTGTCTGATTTCCATAATTTGGGTAATTAAAATGACTTGGCGCTGATAGTAAAATGAAGAGTTAACACAATCGCTAATCTATTCACTTCTTTGTTCAGGGAATTTAGTCACATGGTTTAGCATGAAGTAAAAGTACAGGTAAACCCAGAAGGAAGGAAGGAAGCAAGGAAACAAATATCTGGTAAGTGCCTACTATGTTCCAGGCACTGTGCTAAGTGTTTTACAAATACATTATCTCATTTGATCTTTACAACAACACTAAAAGGTGGGTGCTATTATTATACTCACTTTACAGTTGAGAAAACTGAGGCAGACAAAGATTAAGTGACTTGTCAGGGAAAGGTCACACAACTATTAAATGTCTGAGGTCACATTCAAGCTCACATCTTCCTGATTCCAGGCCCATATGAATGTATATGGAATATATACATTTACATATTACTTGTTGTAGCAGGTATAGAACAGTGGCGTCAAATAGAAATTGGGTTGCTAAACTATATACGTGGATCTTTTTGGGGAACGTAATGACTTAGAAAAATCACAAGTAAACATTATCTATCTTCTTGTATTTTATTTGTTATATATTTCCCAATTAGATTTTAATCTGGTTTGGTTTGTACTTGTGGGCGACATGCCCACCTATTTGACATCTTTTCTATAGAACATCATGCCTTTTAGACATGACTTTAGACTCTTTTCATGAGTCAAAGGGAAGAGAATATGGATTACAGAGAGGGTAATTCAGTTAGCCTAGGTTTTAAAGTGATCACACTAACCACAGAAGCTACATTATAGGGTTATAAGATAATACATTTAGAATCAAAATGGAATTTAGATGTCATCTAGTTCAGGTCTGCACAGCCTGAGGCCCATGGACTGCTTGTCGCATGCCAAAGGATTTTGGGTGGGCAGCCCACAAAAAAAGTAGAGGATGCATTTTATTGTGGGCTACCCAAAATCCTTTGGCATGCTGCAAGAGTCCTGCAAGCCACAGGGTGTGCAAGCCTAATCTAGTTCAACTCTTTCATTTCATAAATAGTCAGTAAGGGTTCAACCCGGCTTTTGTGCCAATTAGAACTCAGAAAGAAATATTCCTCTGGTACTAAGATCTGTATTTGTGCCCATGGGAAGCCTGAGCAGAACGCATATGATAAGACATTGTCTTTTCCTGGTGGACTTGGGGAAAGTAGAAAAGTTCCAGTGAAGTTGAGAGGACAGAGAAGTCCCATATTGCCTACCCTAAGTATTTATGTTCAAAATGAAAACTCAGTCAATCCTCTAGACACTGTATCTGTAGGATAACAAATATTTGGTGAGTTAAAAATACATCCAGGAGACCTCAAATCTGGAGGACTGACTGGAGTATTTGTTTTCTATCTAAATGCTTTGGCAATGTGTTGGTACAGCCTGAAATGGTTGGTTATGGATATGAGTCCAGTGGAAGAATGAAGGAAAAAAGCCTGACCATGAGGTACTTTGCCTCATCTAGGAGTTTCTTTTATTGCCAATTGCTGCTTCCTTTTGAAAGTGTAGAACCAGAGAATTAGATGTATGACATTAGTTTTTTCATAAAGCTTTGATTTTAAAAGCAGCAAGACTTTTGGAAACTATATCACTTCTAATTATCTGGATTTTTCAACTTCTACTCCTAATAGTCTTCTCATTGTGAAGATGCCTCTGCCCTTGCGGCCCCCTCCTCCAAATGGTGATTTCCTGCATAGGGCCACCTTTAAAAAAGAAAGTGCCTAGGCTATTCATACCAGTACTCTTCCCCTGTGCTTTCTGGTTCTTTTTATGTGTTGTCTCCTCCCAGCCTGGCCATCATTTGAATGTAAGCTCTTTGAGGATATGGACTGTTTTTTTTTTTTTCTTTTGTCTTGGAGAAGGAGTGGTGTAAACTCTGAACCATTCAGCAGCTATGCAGAGTGGAACCACGTGATGTGAGCGGTAGGAGTTCTTCTGAGCCCCAGCATCCTGAATAAGGAAGGGAATTTCTGAGCAGAACTATCATAGAATCCAGCCTCCTAGTCAATCAGTCAACATGCATACTTTGAGTATCTACAATGTACTAGGTACTGTACTAAGCACTGGGGATACAAAGAAAGGCAAAAATAGTTCCTGACTTCAAGGAGATCACAGTCTAAAGGAGAAGATCCATGAATAACTAGGTACCTACAAGATGTATATAGAGTAGATAGAAGGTAATTTGAGAAGGGAAAGCATTAGCAGCTGAGGGGATCAGGAAAGACCTCCTGTAGAAGGTGGGATTTGAATTTTGTTTTGAAGGAATCCAGGAGAACTATTAAGCAGAGCATTACATTAAGCATTAGAGGCTTGGGGGACAGTGAAGGCAAAGGCATAGAAACTACAATTGGAGTTTTATGCTCAAATGGAGAGATAACACCATCATTAGTCTATTCACTTCTTTATTCAGGGAATGTCACATGGTTTGGCATGAAGTAAAAGTACAGGTAAACTCGTATGAAAGGAAGTAAGAGGAAAGTGTGAGCAAAGATGTGAATATAGAATGTGTATAGTATATTTCAGGGACAGTGAACAGGGATCAGCCATATTTAGGTAGATGTTTTATGTAGTAGGTAAGGTTAGATGTTTATGGTAGGATCCTAAACCCTTCTCTCTTCACCCCACCCCTCCCCATACAAGTTAGGCAAGTTTTTCCTTGGAAGATATTAAGACATTCTTCAAGACATTCAAGGTACTAAGGGTTCAGACTGCTAACATCACTTCTTCACCCCCTAAGCACAAAGCAACCACAAGGAGATAGAGGGGCTCTCAAATGTTTTGCTGGTGAATCCCTATGGGAGCATTGCTCAGCTGAATCAATTCAAGGGATTTTCATTGCCTACTCTTGTTAAATATTCCTCTCCTGTTATGGCTAAGTAAATCTCATTTTACTAACTGATGAATGATGTAAGAGTATCTCATTATGTTCTAATATGGAACTTAAAATACCAGAGGACTAGCCTGAGTCAGGCCCAGCCCAGAACAATGTGTTATAGGTCATAGCCATTTGAGGACTTCAAATGTCTTGCTTGCAATTTCGTTTTGAATTTCTAAGCAAAAGGGAGCCTTGGAAAATTTTTGAGCATTGTTATACTGTGATAAAAAATGGAGCCTTTTCTGAAGGATTTCTCCTCTTAAAATTACTTAATATAATTTTGTAAATATTTGTATTTACTTAATTGTATACATGTTATATTCTACACCACCACCTAGTAGAACATAAGCTCTTTGAGGGCAAGCGTTATTAAGTTGTTGTTGCTTAAATTTGCCTATCAGAGTGCCATGCACAGAATAATAAAATTAATAATTATATGTAATATATATATATTAAGTATAATAATATACTTAATGAATAGTTGTTGAATTGAATTGTGTTGAAGTAAGCCTCTGATCTGTAAGGATTAGATGGAAGGCCCATCTTGAAGGTAAAGAGAAGAACATAGTGATATTTGAGTCCCTTCATAATCTTAGGATTCTAAGAATCTTTCCTTTCTGTCTTTGAGTTCTTCATTCTTATTCCTTGTGTTCTTCAATGTCATTCCTGGAATCTAGCAATAATGCATGTAATTCTGGAAGCTTCTCCCTTTTTTCTCACCCCTAACCTTCTAATAAAAGAAATCTTGAAAATACCAAGTCAAAGCTTGAGTTTTTTAATGAGCCAGTGAATTATAGGACTATTAATTTAACACTTTAGAAAGTTGTCAAAATCACTGAGATGGGAGGTGGTGAATAGCCTTTTTCACTTGAGGATCTCAAAGAACTTTTAAGTCACAAAATTATTAAGTGTGAGAAAACCCCCGCAGGGGAGAAATTGGGTGTTAATTAAGTTTTTTATGTTCTTGGCATCTTACATTGTATTGAGGTCAAGTTCATCTCTTTGTAATCAGCTGATAAAACACATGTGTGTACAACAAAGTGGAAAATCTAGGAACATTATGAAATAACCATGTAGATTATAATTAAGGTTGAGCGATTAAGTACTAATTAATTAAACTGTCAGAGTTTAATCATGGAATTGATTGTTTTTGTGTATAGCCTTGATGGTTTCACATTTTTCTAAAGATTCTGCAACCTTCCTTATAAAGATGAACAAATTGAAGTATCAAGCTATAAATAACGAACTAACTGGAATTTCTTTTTTTCCTTTATTTTTCATTTAATTGATTAATTTTTAGTTTTCAACAATCACTTCCATAAGCTTCTGAGTTTTAAATTTTTTCCACTTCCTTCCCCCCTGCCATCCCCAAGATGGTGTGCAATCTGATATAGACTCTATGTATACATTCCTATTAAACATATTTTCATATTAATAACCTTGTAAAGAAGAATTAGAACCAATAGGAGGAACCACAAGAAAGAAGAAACAAAACAAAACAGAAAGAAAAAAAGAGCAAATAATATGCTTTGATCTGCATTCAAATTCCATAGTTCTTTCTCTGGATGTGGATAGCATTTTCCATCATGAGTCTTTTGGAAATGTCTTAGATCCTTGCATTGCTGAGAAGAGCTAAGTGTATTAAAGTTAGTTATCACACAATGTGGCTCTTACTGTGTACAATGTTCTCCTGGTTCTCCTTACTTCACTCAGCATCAGTCCATACATGTCTTTCCAGGTTTTTCTGAAGTCTGCCTGCTCATCGTTTCTTATAGCACAATAGTATTCCATTATATTCATATACCACAACTTGTTCAGCCATTCCCCAATTTATGGGCATTCCCTCAATTTCCAATTCTTTGCCACCACAGAAAGAGCTGCTATAAGTATTTTTGTGTATGTGGGTCCTTTTCCCATTTTTATGATCTCTTTGGAATACAGCCCTAGAAGTGCTATTGCTGGGTCGAAGGGAATGCACATTTTCATAGCCGTTTGGTGGAATTTCTTATAAACTGGATTTGCTGCTTTTTTTTTATGTCCAAACAAGCATATTTCAATCAACTTCTTGATTGTTTTAAAGGGATGACAATTATTTTTCTTTACCAAAAAAAAAGGGCAAGTCACATCATCTCTTTAGGCATGGGTTTCCTAATTTTAAAAATGAGGCAGCTGGATAAAATCTCTAAAGCCAACAGTTTTTAGCTTTTAGTTCCTATGGTTCTTTGGTTCTGCATATCCATGCATCTACTAAATGATTTTGATGCTGATAGTCTCCACTTTTTCATAGCAGTTTTCTCCCTTTCTTCCTGCGTGTTGTTCCTGTGTGTATCAACTTCTTGACTAAAGAATTCAAGTTAGTCTGAATCAAGATGAGACAATGAAGAGTGGCATGGTTCTGAACTAGAATGGAGTCAGACCAAGCGTCAGAGATATCTAGAAGGGAAAGAAACTCTTGAAACTCACTACTATTTAATTTCGATCAAGGACCTTGGAATGATCCCAGAGGGAGACAGTCATTGACACTGAACTCCAAAAACCTTGCCTGTCAGTAGAATTGTAGATAAATCACCTGTAAGCAATCCTTCAGCTACTATCAAAAACTTTGGTAGATACTTAGGGCAATGATAACCATTTTCAGATATTTGAAGGGCTGTCATGAGGAAGACAGTCAACTTGTTTTGTGTGGTTCCAGAGAGGGTAGAAATTGACTTTATGTTCAAGAGCCTTCCTGGAATCTTTCTGTCAGAACAAAACAAAGCAAAATCAAAGAACTTCCACATTCCTCAAAACCAATATATGGGAAAAGTGTGTGTGTGTGTGTGTGTGTGTGTGTGTGTGTGTGTGTGTGTGTGTGTATAAAATTCAGGAAAACTTCACAAAAGAGGTAGAGGTCTAACCTGTACCTTGGAGGAAAGGCAGGATTCAGAGAAGTGGGGAGAATATACTATTGATGAAAGCAGAAGGAGATGGTGTGAACAAATGTATGGATGTGGAATGGGCAAAGCATGTTTCATTTAGTAGACCATTCTGGTTTAGGTAAATGTTTCATGTAGAAGATAAGGTTAGATATATACGGTAAGTACATCTCTCAGCCTAACCTTCTTCTTCCTTTAACTGTCTTAATAATAATGAAATAATAATGATAAAAACTAGCATTTGAATAGTGCTTACCATGTCAGACTATGCTGAATGCTTTCCAAATATCTCATTTGATCCTTGCAACAATCCTGGCGAGTAGGTGCTATTATTATCCCCATTTTTTGAGGAAACTGAGGCAAAAGAGGTTAAGTTTCTTGTCTAGGGTCACTCACATAGTTAGTAAGTGTCTGAGGCTGAAATTGAACTCAGGTTTTCTTGACTTGAGGCTTAGTACTCTTTCCATTGTTCCACATAGCTGGCAGTCTGGCACTGAAGGTGACTGTGCTAACCAGGCTTTGGTTGTCTATGAAACGAATGTGCCAAATGCATCGGTAAAGATGCAAAATGAAGCTAGGTGGACAATGAGGAAGTAGTGGTTCGAGGATAAGAGGAATGACAGCCAGAGAAGTCTTTTTTCATGCTGGTCTCTGACCTTCATTTCCTCTTCATTGCTCTATTAGTTGTGAATAAGCAATGTGGAGCAAGTGGAGTTATAGATTGCCGAGCTGATGAATACATGGGGTGGAAATCCATCCTAGGGCAGAATTAGAGGTTCTAGTCACTGATAGAATGAGGAAAAATGGTCAGAAGGGCAATCAATGCCCTAGGGCAGGAGTGGGAAACCTAAGGCCTCAAGGCCATATGTGGCCCTCTAGTTCCTTGGGGGGCTTTTTGACTGAGTCCAAATTTTACAGAATAAATTCAGTCAAAGGGCTGCACTTGAGGACCTAGAAGGCCACATGTGGTCTTGAGGCCATAGGTTCCCCACCCCCACCCTAGGCTCTGAGTTTCCCTTATGAATGGTACCTTGACCTTTGGGGTCATTGTCTGAGGAAATTATAAACTCCCTTTTGCAGAAGCCACAGGCAACACTTGAAGGCCTGCAGATGACGCAGAAAAAGTTTAGAAACTCAGAAATGCATAAAATGTGTATAGTATTGTATAATATCAACATATTTTGTCTTTTAATGCCATAATAATTCAGACTTCTCTGGTATGAAGGGAAGGCTCAAAAATTTTACATGGATTTTCCAGATTGCAGGGGCATGCTCCTAATCCACACAATGTGGAAAACACAACTGTACTTGAGAGCAGGAACTGTGCTTTGGAGGTTATCTTGTACTGTACCAAGTATAATGCCTTGTACTTCATAAGTGAACATCTTAAAGTTTTGATGAATGAATGAATAAAATGAAAGTATCTATGTGAAAATGCTTTGAGAAAGGCCTAGGTACTGTGGAAATGTGTAGCATCATTATTATTGCATATATTCCTGTTGTCATCAGGGCATAGATGAGAACAATCATTGATATATTCAAATAATGTGGCTCTCTTCCTACCTTGTTGTTTCTGGATTCAGGATGTTTAACTTTGATGGCTCCATCTTTACAGGAAACGCAAACCTGCCAAGCAGAAGCACAGAGGAGCTTGCTGTGTTCGGATAATCATTTCCTGCTGATAAAATTTCGAGTAAATCTTTACTGACCTTGTCTGCATTGGTTGACTAATTTGCTTTGCAGGCAGGATATGAAATGAATGTTGATTGCATGCCAGAAGAGGGTGGCCCCTTACCTATGGAGATTAATTAGACATCTTACATCATCTTAGTAGCATGAAGAATTCAACTCTCTTGTGGAAAATAATATGACAGCAATCAACTAATCATTGAATATTTGTTCAGTGCCTCCTATATGCCTAGCATTGTTCTAGGTGCATTATGGGACATTAAAGAATCATAGGTAGTCATTATGATTCTCTAGCTATCTATAATTGGTTAAGAAGGTGAGATTAACCATGGGAAAACAACAACAAAAATAACCACTGAGTAATATGCTTTTGGTTTTATCAGTTTTATAGATGTCAGAGTACTGGGAGGAATCCATTAACTTATTCAATAAACAAATATTTATCAAGTACTGGTTACAGTCAAGGCACTGTACCAGGCCTTGAGGACATGAAGACAAAATGAAATGTAGTCCTTGCTCCCCTAAAGCTTACATTTTAGGGGCACAAGGAAGACATACAAAGAGATTTGAGAAGAGTAAGAACACTGATACCTAGGGGCACCAAGAAAGTACTGCTGCATTAGGTGGTAACTGAGTTGCCTATTGAAGGAGTGTAGGAGATAGAGGTAAGAAGGAAATACATTAAAGGTGGAGGGTGCAAACTGTGTATAGGCACAGAAGTGGGAAATTGGATATTGGGTTTGAAGAACAGCGAGTAGGTTAATAAAGTGTAAGAAGAAGAAGAATCATATAAAATTAAACCTAGAAATGTCCAGGTGCAGTGGTACATACGTGTAATGCTTGCTGCTAGGGAAGAGGTCTCTTGCAAATCTTTTGAACTTTGGAATTGTGAGCTGTAGTGGGCTAAGCTGATTGGGTGTCTTCACTAAGTACAGCATTAATATGGTGAGCACAGGGAATGGGGGGCCTTTAGGTTGCCTGAGAGGGGATGAGCCAGCCCAGGTTGAAAAACTGTAGGTCAAAGTGTCTATAAATAGCTATAAATAGCATTTTGAGACTTGTAGAGATCAGAAAAGCCAGTATTAAGAAAAAATATCTAAGAAGAAGAAAATGATAAATACCGGAGGGGTTGTGGAAAAATAGGTACCATAATAAACTGTTGGTGGAGTTGTGAATTGGTCCAACCATTCTGGAGAACAGTTTGGAACTGTACCAAAGGACTATAAAACTGTGCATAGCCTTTGACTCAGTAATACTAGTACTACATATGTATTCTAAAGAAATCTAAGGAAAAGGAGGACTTGTATGTACAAAAATATTTATGGTAGCTCTTTTTGTGGTGGCAAAGACTTGGAAATTGATGAGATACCTATCAATTGGGGAATAGCTGAACATATTGTGATATATGATTATGATGGAATACTATTGTGCTATAAGAAATGACAAGCAGGATGGTTTCAGAAAAACCTGGGAAGTCTTATATGAACTGTTGCAAAGTAAAGTGAGCAGAACCAAGAGAACTTTGTATTTACTAACAGCAATATTGTAATAATGATCAATTGTGAAACACATAGCTACTCTGATCAAGAAAATGATCCAAGGTAATTGTAAGGATCTCTGATGGAAAATACTATCCACCTCCAGAGAAAGAACTCATGGGGTCTGAATGAAATTGAAATACTTTTTTCATTTTCTTTATTTTTCGTGTGTGTGTATGTGTGTGTGTGTGTGTGTGTGTGTGTGTGTGTGTGTGCGCGTATGTGCTTTCTTTTGCAGCATGGCTAATATGGATATGTGTTCTGTATGACTTCACATGTATAATCAATATCATATTGCTTGCTTTCTGAAGGGTTGGGAGAAGGGCAGATGGAAGGGACAAAATTTGAAACTCAAAATTTTAAAAATAATGAATGTTAAAGATTTTAAAAATGTAATTGGGAAATATCTAATGAAATTATACACACACACATGTATAAAGAAAAAAAAGACTGGAAAGAAGAAGATAGGTAGAAGGTGAAAGGCATATTAAGCAGGGAGATGATATGGTTAAACCTTTAAGAAGATTATTTTGGCAGCTGTGTGGAGAATGGATTGGAGGGGAGAGAAAGGAAGCCAGGAGTTTGATTAGGAGACTGTTACAACAGTATGGGCTAAAGGGAATGAGGCCCAGTG
This sequence comes from Phascolarctos cinereus, assembly GCF_003287225.1. Lineage (NCBI taxonomy): Eukaryota > Metazoa > Chordata > Mammalia > Diprotodontia > Phascolarctidae > Phascolarctos > Phascolarctos cinereus. The sequence goes on from NW_027555847.1 coordinate 167,575,265, forward strand.
GGGTAGGGGTCCTGTGAATAGAGGGAAGGTGATAGGTTTAAGAGATCCTATGGGGTTAGAAGGAGCAAGTCTTGGCTTCTGATTTTATTGTCGGGGGAGGAAGAATGAAGAGCTAAGAATGAATCCAAGGTTTTGAACCTGAGAGACTAAAAGGTTGTGGTCTCCTCAGCAGAAATAGGGATGTTTTAAGGTGGGGGGCAGATGGAGAGGGAGAAATCAATGAGTTCCACTTTGGGCACATTGGAGTTTGGATATCTCTGAGATGTCTTGGTGGAGATATTTATCAGGCTGTTGGTAATATGGGACTGGAAGTCAGAAAGGATATTAGGGACACCTAAATTCAAGGAGTATGTGGTGTAAAAGAGGAGATATCTGTTCTCAGAGTGACACTGCCCTATAAAGATGGAAGTTATTGAGAAAAGATGTTAGTGGGCACCTGCCTAGACTTCCTCATCCCAATTTGTCCCTAGCCTTTAAAATAATATGCTTGTTTCCATCCCTTCCCTCCAATTTCAGCCATACTGAGTCTATGACTGACCATTTGACTCTGAAACTTGTCCTCAGCCCTTGACTCTGTTGATCAATAAGCAACTCTGGTAAGACTAGGTTTTATCAATATCTCATTTGGCTTCTTGGTTTTTGGTGCTTGCCTTCATTCTTCAGCTCTGGGCCACATCCTTGACACCACCTCACAGCTCTCTCTGTACCCCAGGTCACTGTGGTAAAGCTCTTGTAAAAGGCATGTAAAATATTCACTAAAGTGGAAAAGAGAGTCCTTTTTGACCACATTAAGATGATGCTTAAAAAAAACTATAATAACTTCAACATGTTATTTTCAAAGCAATCCTGTCTGTCTTTTCCCTTCTGAACTTCCTTGTGCTACTTCTATGCATTTTTAAAAGGTGCTTCAATGACCTTCTTTTAATTTCTTTCCTTCCCGTCTTCCCTTTCTTTCTTTTTTCTCTCTCTCTCTCTTTCTTTCCTTCTTCTTCCTTCCTTCCTTCCTTCCTTCCTTCCTTCCTTCCTTCTTTCCTTCCTTCCTTTCTTTCTTCCTTCCTCTCTCTCCTTCCCTCTTTTCCCTCTCTCCCTCCCTCCCTCCCTCTCTCTTCCTTCCTTTCTTTCTTTCCTTCTTTTTCTTTTTCTTCCTTCGTTGCTTCGTTCCTTCATTCATTCGTTCCTTCCTTCTTTTCTTTCTGTCTTTTTACATTATAGATAGCTCCAGTTTTCCCCCTCCCTTAAACAACAGGGGGAAAAAAACTTCATAAGAAGTAAACATCACCAAGCAAAACAAGTTCATACATTTGTCATGTTCAAAAATGTATGTCTCATTTTACACCTTGAGTTCATCACCCTCTTTCTGGAGGTGGTAGCATGCTTCATCATCAGTCTTCTGGGGTCATGGTGGGTCGTTTATTGATCAGTTCTTGTCTCTTCAAGTTGTTTTTATTTACAATGTTGTTGTTACTGTATGCATTGTGCTGGTTCTGCTTACTTAATTTTGCAGTAGTTTACAGAAATCACCCTGGTTTCTCTGTAACTATCTCTTTCATCATTTATTCAGTGCAATAATATTCAATGTCATTCATATACCATAATTTGTTCAGCTATTCCCCAATTGATTGGTACTTCTTTTGTTTCCAGCTCTTCTAATTTTTTTTTTTAACACAAACCTCTTTTCCTTTAATTTCTTTGGTGGGTGGGTAGGGGAATGGTATAGACCTCATAGTAGTATCCCTGGATCAAAGAGTATGCACAGGTTAGTAACTTTTGGGGCAGAATTCCAAATTGCTTTCCAGAATGGCTGGACCAATACACAGCATCACCAATAGTGCAACAGAGTACTTTCTTTTTGCTTGCATTTATAGAGAGTTTTAATATTTGCAAAGTGTTTTATGTATATTACAATTTTATTTTGATAACAACCCTGGTAGGTACTATTTTCATCTCTATTGTACAGATGAAGAAACCGGAGTTACACTGCTAGTAAATATCTAAGGCTAGATTTGAACTTAAGGCTTCTGAGTCCAGGTCCCTGAATCTACCATACCACCTACCTGCCTTTGTTCTCCAAATTCCCCTCAATTTCCTTTTCTTTTTTTCTTTCTTTCTTATCTTTGCCAATATGATAGATGTGAGGTCAAACCCCAGAGCTGTTTTCATTTGCATTTATCTAATTAGAAATTTGGAACATTTTTAATGGCTATTGATTGCTTAGATTTCTCCCTCTGAAAAATGTCTATTCATTATATTTAATCATTTATGTATGGGGAAATGCCTGTCATTCTTAAATGTTTGAATAAATTCTTTATATATTTTGGATATCAAATTTTTATCAGAGACATTTCCTGCAGATATTTTTTACCCTGGTTAACTAATTCCCTTTTCATTTTAAGTGTATTGATTTTGTTTGTGCAAACGCTTTTTAATTTTATGTAACCAAAATTGTCAATATTATCTTCTATGATCCTCCATATCATATATCTGCTCATGAATTCTTCCTCTATCCATACTTATGAAAAGTATTTTCTTTTTTTCTCTCTCTTTATGTTACCTTTTATATCTATGTCACATATCAGTTTGGAACTTAATGTAGTATATGTTGTGAGATAATGATCTCTAAATCTAATTTCTTCCATACTACTTTCTTGTTTACCCAGCAGTTTTATTACATAGTAAGTCCTGACCCCCAAAGTTGAGGTCTTTGAATGTATTGAGAATTACGCTATTATGTACATTTGCTTTTTTCCCATTGTGTACCTAGTCTATTGATATGGTCCACTGGTGAATATTTCTTGTGCCTGTTCCCTATTAACACCCTCACTGAGGATGACTTCCATTTGTTTAAAAGTGATTCTCATAAAGATTTTGTAAATGTTGGAGAAAAGGCATATAGGTTATAGTTACTGATATTATCTCAGTGACTTTTTATTTTATTTATTTTTTTAGTTCTCCATCTATGAGTTTTTATGACTTTATTCTGTCTTGATTCTCTTATCCATCTGATCCATTTTCCCCAGTTTCACATTTTCATCCTTGTCATGCCCAACAACTATGGGTGTTGCTTAAGACTATCTTGAGCCCTCTTTTCTATTCTTTCATTTGTTGGTCTCGTTTGGTCCCATGGGTTCAATTACCATCTCTATTCACATGATGACCTTGTTCTATTTATCTAGCCCTTGTTTCTCTCCCAAGCTCCAGTCTCAGTTACACATTTAGATAGAAATTGTTACAATTTATAACTGGATGACCAATAGCCTTCTCAGGCCCATAGGCATGTCCAAAACAGAACTTGTCTTTCCCCATAAATCCTCCTCTCTTCTGAACTTTCCTATTACACTTGATGGGGAAACCATTCTTTCAATTGTCCAGGTTTTCAATCTTGGTATCATCCTTGATTCCTCTCTTGTTTGCTTCACATATATACTCAGTTGCTAAATCTTGTAATTTCTTTTTAAACAACATCTGTCATATATGTCCCCTTCTCTCTATTCACATAACTAGCACCCAAGTTCAGTCCCTCTTCACCTCTTTACTGGACTTTTGTTTAACCTTCTAATTGGTCTTACTTTGTCAAAACCTCTCCCCACTTCAGCTCAACTTCTACTCAATTGCTAAAGTGATTTTCTTAAATTGTAGGTCTGGTGACATTATTTCCCTGGTCAATAAACTCTAATGGCTCTCTATTATCTCAAGGAGCAAACACAAAGTTTTTTGGCTCTTAGTAATCTGGCCCCTTCCTTTCTTTCCCATCTTCCTACCTCGTACTCTGCTCCTTGAATATTCTGCTACACTGCCTATTTTTTTGCTCCATGAATATGACATTCCATCTCCTATTCCCTGTGCATGGAATGCTCTCTTTTCTATTTTCTGACTCTTCAAATCCTTGGCTTCCCTTAAGATTGAACTCAAATGCCATTTCATCTAGGATGCCTTTTCTTGTCCCCCTAGCTCCTGGTGCCATTCCTTGTAAGGTTACTCTCCGTCTACTATGTATTTATCTTACTGGTTCTAATTTCTATATATTCTTTCCCCATTTAGAATGTAAGCTTCCTGTGGGGCAGGGACTGTTTTTTAAATTAAATTTTTTTTTTGCTTTTGCTTTGTATCCCCAGATGTGCCCAAAAAATAAGTTCTTAAATACTTATTGATTTATTGAATAATATGGTCTAAGATTCCCTCCCCCCCACCACCACCTTTGGTATATTTTCTTCATTCAGAAACTTTGGTTCTTCAATACTTTCACAATTATATCACCTCTTGCATGGATTTCCCTCCCCATCTCTTAAACTGTCTGTCTGTTGGTTGGTTTGTCTTTTTCTCTCCTTATTCTTTTTCTCTTTATGCACATAACAAAACAACCCTGTTGAAGACCTTAACTAGAAAAGACCAAGGTCCCACACTGTATGCTGGGCCATCTCCAGTTGTCCTGATCCATATCTGGCCACTGGACCCAGAAGGCTCCAGAGGGACAAGAAAGTGAGACTGGTGATTTTGCGCAGCCTTACCTCACTTAAATCCAATTCACTTGCATTTCATGACATCACCTCCCTGATGTCATGGTCCTCTTTGAGAATGAAGGACAAACAACAGAAACACATGCACACACAACACACACACACACACGCACACACAAAAGAGATATATATATATATATATATATCTATATATAGATATATAGATATATATATATACTTGGTGTATATATATGTATATTGATATATATTTGTTTAATATATGTATGTATCTCTCTATTTCTGTCTTTAGCTAGATCTCTCAATATATCTATAGTCTCAATGCATTTTAAGCTCTTTTTCCTGTCTTTGTTCTTTTCAGTGCATGTCTACATTTTTGTTTTGCTAGCCAATGGGGTTAAGTGATTTGCCCAGGGTCACACAGCTAGTAAGTGTCAAGTATCTGAGGCCGGATTTGGACTCAGGTCCTCCTGACTCCAAAGCAGGTACTCTATCCACTGGGCCACCTACCTGCCCCCATATCTACCTCCTTTATAAGCATATCTGGGACTGTGATGTTAGCATTTATATCAGATGCTTCCACTGTGTTGATGGAGTAAACTTTATTTAATGGTTTTCACAAACCACTTCCATTTTGCTTCTGTGTGTAGTTCTCTTTCCATTTTCATCCTTGAATGCCCTTGGGATGATTCTACTTAACTGGATATCTTGCCAAGCTTTCTTTAAGCAGGTTATACCCTCCATAGATTCTCTCTGTTTTGAAATGCTATTGTCATAATTGCCCATCATCATTTTTTTTTGTGAGAAAAGATTGTTGAAATGATTTTCACAAATCTTTTTCTTATATTGGTATACCTCTTTCCATTTTCATCCTCAAAAGCCTTGGGATGATCCTGTTTACTTGGATATTTTGCCAAGCTTACTTTAAACTAGTTTTATCTGCCTTCCTGCCCCCCCTCCTTGTGAAATTATACTGCTCATCATTTGCCATCATTTTTTTTTCATAAGATTTTACAAGCAAGTTCATATTTTAATCTGATGTTTTTGGCAGTCATTGCTTCCCGGCAAAAAAGTAATATATACACTAAAAGATTTTCTGAGCTTTTTAAATACTCTCATTGTGGTAAGTTACATGATTTACCCAGAGTCACAAAATTTCTATTATTATAGGCAGGATTTGAACCTAGGTTTTCTTGATTTTTAAAGCCATCTCTTTAGCCACTATGAAACTTTGTCTCAACTCCATCTTCATCTGGCAACATCTGGGTGGTACAGTGGGATAGAGTGATGGACCTGTAGTCAGGAAGTTCTGAGTTCAAATCCAGCCTTAGACACTTAAAATGTGTGTGACCCTGGGCAAATGACTTAGCCTCCATTTGTGTGAGTTTTCCTTATCTGTTACATAGGATTAACAATAGCATCTACCTCTCTGGGTTATTGTGATGACAAAATAAATTAATATTTGCAAAGCACTTTGGAGACCCTAAAACACTGTAGAAATGCTATTATCTGTATTAATAAAGTCACAGTGTCCAGACAGAGGATACGGTAATTCCTTCTGAAACAATATTTGGATTATTGTGTTCAGTTCTGAATGCCAGGTTTTAGGGAATGCACTACCAAGCCACTGCACCCAAAGAATGACCAGTGGAATGAAAGGACTGAGAGCCACACCATATTGCATCATTTGAAGGAATCAAAGATATTTAGCCTAGAAGAGAGAAGATTTAACTAAGGCTATGATAACTGTCTTCAAGATTTTGTCACTGTGGGAACAGGATTAGATGGACTCTGCTTGGTTCTAAAGAGCAAAGCTAGGAGCAATGAGTGGAGGTTGAATTAAGCAGATCTCAGCTTGATGCAAGCAAAATCTTTTTTTTTTTAACATTTAAGTCTCTTAAAAGTGCTTTTTTAGGAGGTCTTCAAGTAGAAACTGAGGGACCACTTGTGAGGGACGTGGTTAAAGGGGTTTCTTTCTGCTCAGATGTGCTTTGGATTCATAGCTCCTGAGCTCCCTGGTGACTTAGAGCCTCAGTGACTCTATCTTCTTCTTCTTCTTTTTTTTTTTAATTAACTGTATTTTATTTTCTCCCAATCACGTCAAGACAATTTTTAGCATTCATTTAAAAAATATTTTGAGTTCCAAATTTTTTCTCCCTCCCTCTCCTCTTCCTAAAATGGCAGGCAATTTGATGTAGGTTATGCATGTGCTATCATGTAAATCATATTTCAATATTAGTCACAGTTGTGAAAGAAGAAGCAGATCAAAAGGAAAAAAAAACACAAAAAAGAATTAAGTAAGTGAAAAAAGTATGCTTCAATCTGCATTCAGAGTCCATCAGTTCTTTATCTGGATGTGGATAGCATTTTCCTTCATGAGTCCTTTGTACTTGTCTTGGATCATTGTTGTGTTGCTGAGAAGAGCTCAGTCATTCACAGCTGATCATTATACAATGTTGCTGATACTGTGTACGATGTTTTCCTGGTTCTGCTCATTTCATTTTGCATCAATTTGTACAAGTCTTTCCAGGTTTTTCTGACATCTACCTGCTCATCATTTCTTATTGCACAATAGTATTCCATTACATTTGTATATTACAGCTTATTCAGCCATTCCACAATTGATGGGCATCCCCTAATTTTTCAATATTTTGCCACAATGAAAAGGGCTGTTACAAATATTTTTGTGCATGTAGGTGCTCCCTTCCCCCCTTTTTTGAATGTAGACTTGGTAGTGATATTGGCAGATCAAAAGGTATGCACAGTTGGTTGCCCTCTGAGCATAGTTCCAAATTGCTTTCCAGAATGGTTGGATCATTTCACAACTCCACCAATAGTGCATTTAGTGTCCCAATTTTCCCACATCCTCTCCAACATTTATCATTTTCCTTTTTTTTTGTCATATTAGCTGATCTAAAATGAGGTGAGGTGATACCTCAGAATTGTTTTTATTTGCATTTGTCTAATCAAAAGTGATTTGGAGCATTTCTTCATATGCCTATAGATAGATTTGATTTCTTCCTTCTTTTGGATTTGTTTTACAGCATCTTGATTTCTCATAAAGTCACTAGCTTCCAATTGCTCCATTCTAATTTTTAAGGAAGTATTTTCTTCAGTAAGCTTTTGGACTTCCTTTTCCATTTGGCCGATTTTGCTTTTTAAGGCATTCTTCTCCTCATTGGCTTTTTGAACCTCTTTTGCCATTTGGGTTAGGCTATTTTTGAAGGTGTTATTTTCTTCAGTATTTTTTGGTTCTCCTTTAGCAAGCTGTTGACATGTTTTTCATGATTTTCTTGCATCACTATCATTTCTCTTCCCAGTTTTTCCTCTACTTTTCTTACTTGCTTCTCAAAATCCTTTTTGAGCTCTTCCATGCCCTGGGACCTATTCATATATTTTTTGGAGGCTTTAGATGAAGGAGCTTTGATTTTGTTGTCTTCTTCTGGTTGTATGTTTCAATCTTCTTTGTTGCCAAAGAAAGATTCTATGGTCTGACTCTTTTTGTGCTGCTTGCTCATGATCCCAGCCAATTACTGGAATTATAAACTCTTTGTTAAGGTAAAGATCTGTTTCGAGTGTAGAGAATGTACTGTCCCAAGCTTTGGGGATTTTGTGCAGCTGTTTTCAGAGATAATTCTAGGGACCCGTAAATTTTCAGTTCTTCTAAGGTGGTATGATCAAGGATGAGGTGTTTACTCCTTTCCTGGCCTGTGCTCTGGTCTATGAGTGACCACAACCACTGTTTTCTGCCTTGGAATTGTCAGGAGGATTTCCTCTCACCACCATCACAAGCTCTACCATGCCAGCACTCCTCCTCGCCTTGACCGCCACCCAGAACTGTGACCCAGATCCAAGTACCGGCAAAGCAAGAGAATCCTGCCTGAGTACCAGCAGAGATCCCTGCAATCCCTTCTGATCAGCCACTCAATTCCCATTCAGTCTGTGGGCAGGAAGCTCAGGGGACTATGCTTCTCTCTCTCACTGCAGTCACACACTTTCCCCACTGATCTTCTAAGTTAACATAGCCTAGCTCTCCTTTGTCTTATCTCTCTCTATGGCCCCCAGCTATTTTCCACCCTTAATCATAGCTAGGCTCTATTCTCACTTGGCCACAGCTCAGGTCCCAGGAGTTCTGTTCACCCCAGCTTACTGGCCACTCCCATCCAGATCTCCCTTAGACCCCTCCTTCAGTTACCCCAAACTACTTGGCCACTCTAGATCCTTCCACAGTCTTTCTATATATAAGGTCCATCTTGTTTCCATTAAGGTGCTTAGATTCTTAAAATCTAGCTACTGCTCAGATTCTTATAATCTAGCCAATAGCTCACTAATGTTCAGACTCCTTAAGAGTCTGCCCAATATGACAGATGCTCTAATAAACTTTGTCTTTGGCTGAAAAAAAAAAAGAATTTGGATGCTATAAAATTATACCACCTTGGATGCTATACTTCCCAGTCTATTGTACCTTTTAGCTATGATTTCCTTTCTTATCTCTTTTAATTAGATCTAGTTTTGCTTTTGCTTTGTTTGAAATCAGGATTGCTATCTCTGCTTTTTTTTTTTTTAAACTTCAGCTAAGGCATAATAGATTCTGATTCAGCCCCTTACCTTTACTCTCTGTGTGTCTCTCTGCTTCAGGTATGTTTCTTGTAAACAACATCTTGTAAACAAAAACCTCTGGTTTTTGATCCACTCTGCTATCCATTTCTTTTTTTTTTGAGAATTCATCCCATTCACATTCGCAGTTATGATTGCTAACCATATATTTCCCCTATTTTTCCTCCTTTTCCTCCTTTCTCTCCTTTTACCCTTTCTCTCCTCAACATTGTTTTTCTTCTGTCTACCACCTTTCCTGGTTTGCCCTCTTTTCTGTCCGTTTCCCACCCCCAGCCCATGCCCCCACCACTTTTACCTAATTTACTCCCTTCCCACTTTCGTGCTTGGTAAGATAGATTTCTATATTCAACTGATTGTGTATCGTTAAGCCAATTCTGATGAGAGTAAAGTTAAAGGAATGTTCATCACCCACCCTCCCATCTTCCCCTCCACTGTAACAGGTCTTTTGCACCCCTTCATGTGAAATAATTTACCCCATTTTACCTCTCCCTTCCTTCTGCACCCAGTGTACTCCCTTTTTGCATCCCTTAATTATTTTTATGCTATTCCCTCAAATTCACCCTATATGCACGTCCTTTATGTATATTCCTTCTAGCTATACTGTCAGTTTTAAGAATTACAAGTATCACCTTCCCATATAGGGGTGTAAACAATTCAGCTCCATTGAATCCCTTATGTTTTCTTTTTCCTTTTCAGACTTCTCTTGGGTCTTGATATTGGAGATCAAATTTTTTATTCAGTTCTGGTCTTCCTTTTTATGAAAGCTTGAAATCCTTCTATTTCATTGAATAACCATTTTTTCCCTTTGAATATTATGCTTAATTTCACTGGGTAGATGATTCTTGATTGTAGTCCTAGCTGTTTTGCCTTCCAGAATATCATGTCCCATAACCTCAGATTCTTTAATGTTGCAGTTGCTAAGTCCTGTGTAATTCTTATTGTGGTTCCCTGATATTTGAATTGTTTCTTTCTGGCCAGTTGCAATATTTTTAACTTGACCTGATAATTCTGTAATTTGTCTATAATGTTTCTTGGAGCTTTTATTTTGGGATCTCTTTCCTGAGATGATCAGTGGGTTCTCTCAATACCTATTTTACTCTCTGATTCTAGGATATCAGGACAGTTTTCCTTGATAATTTCTTGAAAGATGCTGTCCAGGTCTTGCTTTTGATTATGGCTTTCAGGTAACCCAATTATTCTGAGATTAGCTCTCCTGGATCTATTTTCCAGGTCATTTGTTTTTTCAGTGAAGTATTTTACATTTTCTTCTATTTTTCATTCTTTTGAATTTATTTGATTGATTCTTAATGTTACATAGAGCCATTAGCTTCTCTTTGCTGAATTCTAACTTTTAAGGAGTGGCTTTCCCCAGGTAGCTTTTGTGCTTCCTTTTCCATTTGGCCAATTGTACTTTTTAGGGAGTTGTTTTCTTCAGTGGATTTTTGTGTCTCCTTTTTCATTTGGCCAATTCTACTTTTTAAGCAGTTGTTTTCTTTTTCCAAGCTGTTGACTCTTCTTTCTTAATTCTCTTATATCACTCTCATTTCTTTCCCCAGTCTTTCTTCTACCTCTCTTATATGGTTTTAAAGCTCCCTTTTGAGGTCTTCCATGAATTCTTTCTGGGATTGAGACCACTTCCCATTTTTCTTTGGGGTTTTGCCCATAGGTGTTTTGACATTGTTGCCCTCCTCTGAGTTTGTGTCTTGGTTTTCACTGTCACCATAATAATTTTCTATGGTCAGATTTTTTTTTTACTGTTTTTTTTTTTTTTGCTGATCTTGCTTTGAACCTTTTTCTTTCTTTTAATTTTGAGCTCTGCTCCCAGAGCAGAAGGGGCACTGTGCTAGTCAGTGGCTGTAGGCTCTGACTGTTTACCTGGTACTGCAGTGATGTTGTCCTGTGGGCCAAAGGGGATCCTCGCATCTGGTGCTGTGCTAAGGGGTTGGTGGTGTGGTGGCTGGCACTGCTGGAGGTCATAGGGGTCTGGCAGCTTACTTGGTGCTGAGCTGAGGTCCTAGTGGTGGTGTTTGCATGTGCTGAGGTCAGTAGGGGTTATTTCTACATTTCCCTGGGGATACACTGAAGCACATGGAGGTCTGACCTCTGGAGGCTGCCTGTTTGTCTAGGGCTACACTGAAGCTGGCTATCACTGGCTTAGACATCTGTGGGGTTGGTGTCTACCTGTTTGCCGAGGGCTTTGCTGAAGCATGTGAGAGTCTGGCCACTGAAGGATGCCTTTTTGCCTGAGTCTATGCCAAAGCAAGTGCAGGTTCTTGGAGCTAGAGTCTGCCCTGGCTATGCTCAGGCTCATGGAGGGTCCTGGTGTTGGGTTTTGTCTGCTCTACCACACTGAGGCTCAGGATCTCCACTGGTCTGCTGGGGTAAGACTTACTATTTGCTTGTTGCAATGCTTCCTGTCCTAGACTGAACTTCCTTTTTGCTCAAGTGAGATGCCAATCTTCCAAGTTTCTTGGGCTATAAGATTGTTTCACCCCATCTTTTTGCTGGTTTTGCTGTTCCAGGACTTGTTTTGGGGTGATATTTTATGGTTATTTTGAGATGAGGATGGGAGAATTCCAGTGATTTATTGTTTACTCCGTCATCTTGGCTCCTGGAAGTCATTCCTTAGTGACTCAATCTTCTATCCATTGGTCTTTTGGGATCAAACAGAACCAATCTACTCCTTTTCCACATGGTCAGCCTTTCAATTTGTACAGACATTTATCATGTTCTCCCTGAGTCTTTCATCTCCTAGGCTAAGCATCCCCCAAGGCCTTAAAGTGATCTCCATGGGACATGACGTTCAGTTGTTTCATTGTCTTGGCAACCCTCCTTTGGTTATATAGTTTGATGTAGCATCATATAGGATAAATAAGAATACGGAAAAACACAAGGAGAGGTTAGCTAGAATGCTGTTGTCTTCCATTGTCTGTCTCTAGGAGATGGTCCTGGGACCTTTGGACCATGTGCACAACCCCTGTTCTATTGCCCTGTATACAACAGAATGGTCTCCACTAAAATTACTTTAGGCAGTTGTTTGCCACCAGCAAACTGATGATTATGGTAGCAAAATATATATCATCTGCATTGCCAAGTGAAATACAGCCTAGATCATTTAGGGAAATTTGTCAATGTTTAATACTTTTTTTTTTAATGGAGCAATAAGAATGCCAAGATTTACACATTTTGGGATTCTTAATTGAATCTTACAAGTATGGAAAATGTGAACTTTGGGAATCTTTCAATATTATTCTAGGGCTTTCATCAAATTCAGATTGTTGTGTGTGTCTCTATTCATGACAATTCAGTAGCTGGGTTGGTGATTTAAAGCAATAAGATTTTCCCTAGTAGTTGATATCAAGGCCTGCCCATTCCCTTCTGGGCTGGTGCTAAATTCCTAAAAAAAGTCATTAATGAAATGCAAGTTCTACTCCTCCCTCTGTCCTCAGACATAGACCTTAAAAAATTGTCTCCTCTGAGCCGCCTGTCACTGCCACATCTGGATGGCAGTTTAGGTGACAGCTACTTTCCCAGCTTGATTGTTGGATGTTCAGAGAATCGTAGATGTAGAACAGGAAGGACCATATGGCCCATCTTGCTCCACTTTCTCATTTTAGAGTCCCCAGGTCTATAGGCTGTCCATACTTGCCCAAAGTCCTATAAGGCAGAAGTGACAAAGTCAACATTTGGAGCTAAATTCCCTAACTCCAAAGCCAAAGCATTTTCCCTAGTGCTCCGACAATAGTTCTCCATGGAGAAGAAGAGATACCATGGGGCTGACATGGCTTCCCTGGCTGTGGATCCTGTTAGCACAAGCAGATGATCTGGCATCCTAATCTGTGGAGCCCAGTCTTTAAAACCTGGGAGCTGTGTCCCTGAGCAGGCTTATCTAAGAGTTAACTCCTCAGGCAGGCAGTAGCAAACCAAGGTTTTTAATCAATGCTTTCAGCCTAAGTAACCATTGGACGATCAATCATAAATTTAGAGCTAGGAAGCATTATAGTACCATACATGTAGCAATGGAAGGGACATCAGAGGCTATCTAATCCAAACCTCTCGTTTTACAGATGAGGAATTGGAGGTTCACAGAGATGTTAAGGGACTTTCTCAAAGTCACACAGATAAAAAGAGTCAAGGCTGGAATTTGAGCTCAGGTCCTTTGACTCTGAGGCTAGCTCTTCTGCCACTCTGCCAGGCTTCTTCCTCATATGTGACTGAAACAAACCACAGTAATCTCTTCTACATCATGACTTTGCCTATCATGGTTTCAATATATTGTGGGTTGGCATAAGAAATCAAATGGGAATATTTTGGGAATTTTGTGGAAACCACAGATGACCCCTGAAGGCCAGCAAAGAACACAGAGTCTATGATCAAATTTTATAATAAGGTACTATAAACACTCCATAAAAGAAAAAAAAATCAGTCTTCTTCTCTGTTACAAAGAGAGGGCCAAAAAATTTATATGGATTTTCCAGATTAGGGGGGCTTTATGTCCTTAATCCCCAGAGATATGGAAAGGATAACCGTAGTCAGGGATTCAGCAAATGTACTTGGAGGTAGTGGCCAAATAAGCCAGGATAGAAGCTGAGACAGATAGGCTATATGCTGGAAAGCCCTGCTACCTGGCACTTTGATTTTAAACATTCTTCCCCACAAGGTGCCTCTTGCAATGTAGCCCTTAAGTTTATAGGCTGGATTTTTGCTGGTGGGGCTGAAACAGACAGGCCCGACAGTGCAATGAAGGAACTAGGGAAATAGATACTATGGGAGGTTAGGGTTATAGATTTAGAGATGAAAAGGGACAGTGGCATAGTGGATAGAGTGCAGGACTTAAGTGTAAAGAAGATCAGAGTTCAAATCTGGTCTGACACTTACTAACTGTGTAACCCTGGTTAGCCACTTAAGCTCTGTTTGCCTGTTTCCTCTGCTATCAAATGATGGGGATAATAACAGCACCTATCTTGTAGGGTTGCTGTGAGGATTAAATGAGATATTCATAAGGTGCTTAGCACAGTGCCTGGCATATGGTAGGTGTTAAATCAATGCTTATTCCTTCCCTTGACATCTAGTCCAACCAATCCTATCATTTTACAGATGAGGAACCTGAGGCCAAAGAAAGTCAAGAGATTTGTCCAAGGTCATGCTGCTGGTAAGGGAGAGAGCAGAGATTCAAATTCAGTTCTTGATCCCAAATCCAACACCCCTTCCATGGCACCATGAAAAGAAACCAGAGACATTCAGCATTTCTTCTTCTTCATGCTTTGGTGATTTCTTGGGTTTCTCTAATATGGCACAAGTTTTAATAATACTAATAAGAGTTAGCTTTATATAGCACTTTAAGGATTGAAAAATGCTTTACCAATACTACTTCATTTCATCCTTACAACCCTGGAAGGGAGTTATTTTTATTACCCTAATTTTTCAGATGAGGACAGTGAGGTAGACAGAGGTTATGTGAGTTTCTAGGGTCATACAGCTAGTAAGTGAAAGGTGATGAATTTGAACTGAAATCTTCCTGATTCCAGATCCAGCAGCATATTCTATCCACTGGGACACCCCATTGTATCTATCTTTACCTCTAATCTTCTGGGTATTCCATCTCCCTTTGCACTCAACCAGTGGCATGCTGGCAAATGTTTAACAACTGGCTCTCCAAAAAAAAGTATTTATAACACATTTTAAAGTCTAATCTGCATTATTAACATTTTCACACCACTTTCTTTATCTAGACAATAAGCAAAACAATGAATCAAGCTCTAATTTTATAGCAATTGCTAATTTTTGAGGTACAAATGCTTACACTGAAAGTTTAACAATCTGCTCTCCAGCTAATCTACCACACCCCTGGATACAACCTCCTAGTAATTCAGCCCAAGATGTGAACCAATCACCAGTAAAATACAACTCAGATTTAACCCTGGGAATGTCACAGAGGGACTTCTTGTTCATGTAAAGGCCAGGCTAGATGACTTTCAAAGTCCTTTCCAAATATGTTAGTCTATATTATGACCTTGAGCAATTTCCCTTAACTGCAGCAACATTAGTAAACATGGATCTGAGATTTCTGCCTGATGGCAGGAATGGAGAGAAAATGAGACTATTTCTTAACTCCATTTGGGTAGCTTTCCAGGAGGGCTGCAGCTCATTCTAGGTTTTTTTTTTTTTTGTCTTCTAATTCCCTTTGAATTAGTTGCCTGTACTGAATAGTGATGCACCTTATTGTATACTGCTTTGTTCTGTAATTATTAATCCTATAAAATTTAGCACTTTGTTATATACTACACTACCTAGCCATTGATAGTTTCATATGAATATCAAGGTATTGCGCTGCGATGGAAAGAGCATTGGCTCCAGAGTCAAGAGACTTTCATCCTAGTTCTGGTTGTGGTGTTCACTTACTGTGTCTACTATGGCCACGTTTCTTTCCCTCCCTGGGCCTTGGTTCCTCATCTCTTAAAATGAGGGGATTGGATCAGGTGATCTCTAAGGTCCTTCCAGGCACTAACAATTCATATTTCTATGATCTCTTTGCAAACTCTTTGAAGACAGGAGCCAAGTCTTCCGATACTTCTAGTACAAACTTCTGATTCTTATCCCTCCTTACCCTATCTCCAGCACCCAATATGGTCTCAAGACATAGTAGGTGCTCAGTAAGATTTATGTGTCAATTGGGAGATTTTCATACTAGTTGATATATTTTGCTTAACCTTAGCAAGTTCTCTAGACAGAGCCCAAGAGCAAGCCACAGCCTGCAGTTTTGTTGACTTCTGTGGCGACTTATTTCTTGGCTCAGAGACTTGGTACCCAAGTAGCTGGGAAAAAAAAAACAGGAGTAATTTAACACAAGAGGCGCATTTACCAGAAGTGAATATAGATCATGGCTCAAGATAAGCTTCTTTCACATAAACCAATCAAAGTGAGAGCTGGAGGAGAGAAGAATAAAGATGATTTTCTTTCTTTTTTCTTTCCTTTGTTCTTTCTTTCCATCCTTCCTTCCTTCCTTCCTCCCTCCCTCCCTCCCTTCCTTCCTTCCTTCTTTCTTTCCTTTGTTTCTTTCTTTTCTTCTTTCTCCCTTCCTTCCTTCTTTCCTTCTTTGCTCCTCCCTCCCTCTTTCTTCTCCTTTTCCTTCTTTCTTCCTTTCTTTCTAACCATACAGTGTCCTTATGACACATTTGCTTACTGTTGTCTCTCTCTTTCATCCTTTGGTTACAAGATGCCAGAGCTTGTTCTATAGATTATCAGAGACCTATTGCTGCCAACTCTTTATTTAAGCAAAATTCACCTTCATGGGCATGGATTTCCATGTGAAACTTCCCAAAGAAGCTTTTGTGCTTAGCAGTTTATTCTTTCCCTGCTACTAGAACTTTTGATATCTTGAACTGGGATTTAACTGTCTTAACTGGTGATGGGATAATTTTAAACTTATCCAGCCCACTGTAACTCACAAGACTTGCATGAGACCATGCTTAACATCCTGTAGAATCACTTACCCAAGCCATCTTGCCATCTACCCTGCCATGAAAGCACATATAGTTAATACAATGATTTTTTATATTCCTTAATTCCTTCATTCATTCATTCATTCATTTATTCATATTTCTGCTCCTTACTTGCCTTGTTCTTTAACTGAGTCATTTAATCCAAGCTCCTCCCTTTACAAATGAGAAATCTGAGGCCCAGAGAGGGTAAGTAATGAGGTTAAACGTACACAGTGTATAGTAAAGTCAGGTTTTGAATTTAGGTTGGCTGACTTCAAACAAATGTTTTCCCATAGTACCATGTAATTGTTTAACCTACCTCCATGGACCTCATTTTCCTCAATTGTAAAGTGAGAAGGGAGGTCCCTTCTCCTTCTAGATCTATGATCCTATGCAGCCCTCAGGAGTAGCTTAAGCTCTGAACATAAATTCAAAGCAAAAGCAAACTTCAGAGTTCAACATAAACAAATTCTGCTCTGAATAAGAAAATCCTGTTACAGTTTCTAGTGTGTGTTTAGTTCACTCAGTTGTGTCCAGGGAATATTAAAGTGCTTAGGCTAATATGGGATCATCTTATTTAATAATGGTGAAAAGAGTTCCTGGAATTATAACTTCAGTAACTGGGGAGAAAATAATCGAAATCAACTTTCTCCAGGGCACCTAAGGCTTCCTCCATTTATAATCGACCAAGACGTCTGAGCCAGTTTCTAGGTCCTGGCTCTGATATTGCTCTCCTTATATCCATTGTCCTAATACTGTTCTTCCTTTCTTTTGTCTCCAGTGCCCCCCAAACTTACGCATGTAGTTTATATCTGTATGGATGACTATAATCTAAAATGTTCAATTATCTTGAAAATCAAAACCTATTAATTGAAGGAATAAGGGAACTTGAGATATAACTTGGGGAAAAGAAGATGTGGGGTAGGAGGCACATAGTGTGTGCTTCATAAATGTCTATTGACTGACTGGCATGATGGCAATGCCCAATAATTAAAGACATGCCATGTGGAAGAGGCATTTCAGCACATTTTTGGAATACAGAATCTATAGCTGATGGCTAGAACCTACTGAAAGGTGACAGAACTCTGTTCTATATAAAGTATTGTATCTGTTGTTTAGTTGTTTCATTCAGTCCTGTCTGACTCCTCATCACCCCATTTGCAGTTTTCTTGGGAGAGATACTGGAGCAATGTGCCATTTCCTTCTCTAGCATATTTTACAGATGAGGAAACTGAGGCAAACATGGTTAAGTGACTTGCCCACAGTCACACTACTAGGAAAGTGTCTGAGTCCAGATTTGAACTCAGGAAGAGGAGTCTTCCTGATTCCAAGCCCAGCACTCTATCCACCTAGCTGCTCATAAAGGATCAACTTCCATACAATTAGAGCTATTCAATAATGAACGATTCACATGTCAAAGCTTACAGTTTTCAGAGCATTTTCTCTCACAAAAACCTTTTGAGGTAGTTAGTTTTAGCAAACCTTTTCCCCATTTTACAAATTAGAAGACTGAGGCTTAGAAAAGCTAAGTAAGGCGCCTGTGGATGCATAGCTATAAAACAGCAAAGTTAGATTTAAACCCATTTTAAGATCAACATACTTTCCTCACACTACCAAACCACCTCAAAGATGAAATGTGTTGCCTAGTAAGACAGTGAGTACCCCATTACTAGAAGTGTCAAGGCAGAGACTGCTCAAACTTTCGTTGGGGATTTTGTGGAAGGGTCTCCTGATTTGGGTAGGAGATGAGGCTGGATGAGATAAAATATGTGAAATAGGAAGAGGAAACAGGAAATAATAATATATAATAGGAAAAATGCCATATAGATGCATGCCATTGTGATTGTTATAACTTACAAGTGTTTAAATTATTGAATATTCTTTGGCTATAATTTTTAATAAGAATAATAGGAAAAATATAATAATAGGAATAGGGAAAAATAATAGGAATAATAGTAAATAATAATAAGGAAAATGCTATATAGACGCATGCCATTGTGATTATTATAACTTACAAGTGTTTAAATTATTGAATATTCTTTGGCTATGATTTTTAACTTACGGTAAAAGACAGGATCATCTATAAGACATGTTTTTGTGTTTCCTTGTGTTGTTTTTTTTTTAAGTGGAAAATTACCTAATTCATGCTGCAGTGCTTTGAAAATCCATACCTGGATTTGTAGTCAATGGACCTTGATTTGAATTCTGGCTCTTCCACTATCTGGGTGACCTTGGGTAACATCATCTCTCTGCGTCTATTAATTGTGACGCCCAATGAGGGAATGGGACTCGATGACAACTAAGGGCATTTCTAGCTCTAAGTCTTTGAACTTCATCCCAGGACCAACTCATCATGGCCTTGGCAGATTTATTTTGTTGCCCCCATATGATGCATTTATTATAAACTCTTGGAAAAAAAAAAGTAATTTCCTGATCAGAAGTGATGACACAGCACTCTGGATATTGCCACAATACTTAAACATTCTTTGCTATTAGGTCCTGAATTATTGAGGCACGATTTTAATTACCCAGTTCACTGACTGTATTAAAGGAGATCTGTGGTTGCCATCTACATCCAAGCACCATAGTTTGTTTTATTTTTTTCAAAGGATGATGTACTAATTGATTGTTGCACACATTTGATTTCTTTTCAGTAGAGAACCCCAGCTATTGAAGCACTGTTGAAATCATTCTTTCCAACCCCAACCATGTGTTTACCTTAGAAAAGTCACATATTTTTTGGCATCTCAGTTTCCTATCTGTAAAACAAGTGTACAAATACCTTCTCTACCTGTCTCCTGGTCTTAGGTGAATCACACGGAATCACAGATTCTTAGAGATGAAGTGGCTTTTCCCTGTTAATTATTTCCTATTTATCCTGTATATAATTTGATTTCTATGTATTTGTATGCATGTTGTCTCCTCCATTAGACTGTAAGCTCCTTGAAAGTAGGGACCGACTTTTGCTTCTTTTTGTATCCTCAGCATTTAGCACTGCCTGGCTCACAGTAGGCACTTAATAACATGTTTATTGATTGATTGAAGAGACCAAAGAAGCCACCTAGACCAACCTCTGCCTGATTGACCAGGAATCTGTGCCCCTACAACACACCAGAGAGGTTGTCATCCAGCCTGGGCTTGGAGACTTAGAATAGAATCCACTACCACTGAGGCATTCTATTTCATTTCTACCCTGCTCTAATTGTTTGGACTTTTTTTCTTACTTCAAGCCTAAAATCAAATATAATTAAACTTATGTTTGAGACTAATGATCTAGTCTAACCCTCCCTTTTTATAGATGAAGACATAGGCCTTGAGAAGTGGTATCATTTTCATTGTCTGTCTCCTATGCCTCAAATGATCTCCCTCAATCTCAATCCCAGCTTCCTTTTACGATTCAGCAGGTCTCACCTTCTGTAATGTCTTTCCCAGACCCCATTAATATTAGTGCCTTTCATCTGAGATTATCTCCAATTTATGCTGTCTATATCTTGTTTATACATAGTTATTTGCATGGTATTTCCTCCCACTGGATTGTAAGCCACTTGAGGGTAGAGACTGTTTGTGCCTTTCTCTGTAACAATAGTAGCATTGATTTGCAAAGCACTTATTTATGTTACCTTATTTGATCCTCACAACAACCCCTTAATGTAGGTGCTATTATTATCTCCTTTGACAGATGAAGCAAACAGAGGTTAAGTGACTTAATCAGGGTCACACACCCAGTAAATGTCTGAGGCTGTATTTGAACACAGGTCTTCCTAACTCCAAGTCCAACATTCTGTTTGCTGCCTTACTCTTGGCACAATGCCTGGCACTAGTAAGTACTTAATGAATGCTTATCGACTTGACTTGATTAAGGTCACACAGTTAATTAGGATCAGGGTCAGGTCTATCCCTGTCCCAGGCCAGTGTTCTTGCTCCTCAGCCATGAATCAAAAGTTCTTTGAAACATAAAAGGTAGTTTACAAATACCAGGTATTACTCTTGAAAGGATAACTGCATGCTGGGCCCTGAAGAGTTATGTTATGCAAATATCCTTATTGTTTGCCCCACCAGGAGCTGACTGTCTATATCTTTCAGGCACAAGAAGAGATAATGATTCATTAAGGACAAGCCCCCATCTCCATCTATTCTGAATTCTCTGCACTGAAGCCAGTGATATTTATCTGAAAGAGAAGAAATAGTTCATCAAGGGCAAAGCAGGTAAATTTACAAACCTAGAATGGGACCTTCATAGGGCTGCTTTGTAAAGGCTAGTCTTAAAGAATGGGTAGAGCCGCTGCTGCCTAAACACTATGAGCCATCCATTTCTGGCTTCCAGTATCTTCCCTGCTGGCCTGTCAATGATAACTGAAATACCCTTAGGTTGAAGGCATTGTTGCCTGTTCAAATTCAATTCAGTTAAAAATAAGAGTCCCCACTGCTACCTAATAAAGTCAAAATTTTCCAGCTTGGCATTTTGCAGCCTGGAATATAGGATCCATTAAAGGCCCTACGTAATCTGTCTCCAACCTACTTTTAAAATCTTTGTTCATATTTCTGCCCCTCATATACCTTATGTTCTTATAAAATAAAACTACTTCAAAAGATATCAATCAAATTTACTTAAAAAAATAACTACTCACTATATTTTGAACATATCTTTCCACTGCTACAATGGGCTCATGCCATTCTCTCTGTGTGAAATGGCCTCCTCCAAGCATCTGCACATAGTGGCTTCTTATCATCTCTAAGATCAAATAGAAATTCCTCTGTTTAGTAGTTCGTGTTCTTCACCACCTGGCTCCTTCATATCTTTTCCAGTCTTCTGACAGCTAGGTGGTACAGTGGATAGAGCACTGAGCCTGAGGTCAGGAAGACATGAATTCAATTCCTGCCTCAGGGACTTATTAGCTTTGTGACCCTGAGCAAGTCACCATTCTCCATTAACCTCTGTCTCAGTTACTTCATGTATAAAATGGGGATAATAATAGCCTCCACTTTCCAGGGTTCTTGAAAAAACAAATGAGATAATATTTATAAAATGCTTAGCACAATGCCTGGCACGTAGTAGGCATTTAATGTTCTTAGCCAATGTTTGTTGACTAACTGTTGAAATCTTACCCATTCTTCAAGGTTCAACTCAAATTCTTTCTTTTTGCATAGCCTTTTTAATCCCTGCCTCTCTGCTCTGAAATCCTATGATATTCTGTTTTGAGTTCTATCTATTATTATTTATTTATGATTTTAGCACTCGACATACTGCTAGCTCCTTGAAGGCAGGAATTATGTCTTAATCATCTTTCTGTTTCCCTTAGTATTAACATAAAACTTTATCCATTGTAGGCACTCATAAAATGTCTGTGGAATTAACTTTTACAGATAAGGAAACTGAGGCCCAGAGATTACAAAATCAGTGACTTAGAGTGGAAGGAACCTCAGAAGCCAGCTAGTTGAACCCCTTTATTTAACAGACAGGGAAACTGAGGCACAGGGAGGTTAAATGACTTGCTTAAGGTTGCATGAATATGAAGCATCAGAGGCAGTCTTTGAACCCAGGACCTCTGACTCCACAGCCAGTGACTTATCCAAAGTCATATAATAAGTGACAGAGGCTAGAAGCCACATGTGTTGGCCTCCTACCCTGTGCTCTTTCTTTTATAATTAGCTCCATCAGATAATTTTCAATTGTATCTCTAGTTAAGAGAAAATTTTGCTGTCCCCAGTAGAATGAAGAAAAAGTTCCTGACATGCATGGACCATTGTTTAGGAAGGACCAGTTTGTGAAGGCTCCTAACCTAGGGCCTGGAATATTATAAACACTTTATAAATACTTCTTGGATGAATGCCTAGGAGGCCTTGGAAAGCCTGGGGGCAGCATGAGATCACTGGACACATGTAGACAGGGTTCCAGAAAGCAGGCAAGTAATCTTAAAGGTGGGCGTATTAAACACTGAAAGTCCACTTGGCCTCCTTCAGTTTTGACAAAGGGTGTCCCTGTGCGTCTAGGCATGGTTTGTACACTAAGAGTTTCAAGTGTACTAACTTGAGAATGCACAGACCAAGAAAAGTTCTCCCTGATTCTTCTGCAACTTCCCAGCAAAAGGACTGGCTGGTACAAAGATCTGTGCAATTCTTAAAAAGATCTAAGGGTTTTAATGCATTGCAAGCTCAGTGTGAGCCAACAGTGTGATAGAACAGTGATAAAAGCTGTTTTAAATTGTTCAGGATTAGCTAAATTATAGTCCTGCTATACTATGCTTGGGTCAGACCACATCTGGAATTCTGTGTTCAGTTCAGGGTGCCGTAATTTTGGAAGGGAATTAATATATTTGGGAGCAGATGAAGGCAAACAGGATAATGAAGATCGTTGCTCAGGAGGACCAGGTGAAGGAAATAGGGATGACTACTTTAGAGAAGAAAAGATGAGGGGAGGAGATATTAGCTGTCTTTAGATATTTGAAGAGCTTTCAGGTAGATTAGGACTATTCCACCCCAGACATCTTCTTGTCTTCCACTCTGTTGCTAAAACTTCTAGACTGCTAGACTTCCAGAGACATGTCATGAGGAACTGAATCTGCATGTTCAGCTTTGGAATTCATGCCCTGGGACCCCTTCTGTCCGAACTGGTGAGTGTGTGAGTATATAACTAACTAGCCCCAGGCACACTTCATATTCTTTTGTTCCTTTCCCAGCTCCCCCTCTCCATCAAATCATTATTGCTATTGCAATTCTCCTGAAGAATAACAACTCCTTTCTCACCACCATTCTTAATCCTTTCCAGAGCACAGCTCCATTCCCTATCACTCACTCCTTATGTGTTATCTCTCTCTGTTAGAATAAAAATTTATTAAGAGCAGGGATTATTTTGTTATTGTATTTGTAGCCTCAGTGTTTAGCACAGTGCTTGGCATATGGGAAGCAGCATTTAGTAAATGATTTTTCATTCATTCATCATTCATTCATTCATTCATTCATTCATTCATTCATTCATTCATTCATTCATATTCTGCTTGGCACCAGAAGGAAGAATTAGAAACAATACGTGGAGTAATAAAGAGGCAAATTTAAGCTTGATCCTAGGAAAAACTTCCGAACAATGAGAGTTCACCGAAAGTGGAATAGGTGACCTTAGACCCATCTAAGATCAGAGGTAGTGTGTGTCCCCTCAGAGGCTGCGGATGTGTGTGGAGAGTTGGGGGTGGGGTGGGCTTCAAGGCTAGATGATCATTGGTTAGGAATGTGGAAGAAGGAAGTCTTGCTGAGGTATGGGATGGACATAATGGCCACTTAAATCCCTTCCCACTCTGAGATTCTATAATTCTGCTCATTAGCTTTTAGGCATGGCACCCCCAGGATTCCAAGGACGTGTTTATATGTGTGAAGCTGCTTTGGTCTAATTTAAGATCTGCCAAGATGTCAGCAATGAGAGCTCTCACAGTGACTGTGGGTAGTTAGTACAGGAAGAAGTTGTGCATCTCTTCTGTTAAACTTTTGGATTAGGAATGCCAAGTGGGTTAACCCATTCCTAGTCATCCCGTTGTAAGCATGGGTTTATCAGGTGAGCGTCATGTCCCTAGCAGAGAGGATGGGCATAGGAGAGGGAAGTTTGAATGAAGCATCAGGAGAGTACAGAGCATGGGGCATGGAGAAGGGGAGAGTCATGGGAGTGGATGACATTGTGTACCTGGGAATAGGGTACTTCCCTAGGATTACATCTGTATCTACATACAGAGAGAAGAGAGGACACAGAGAAAGAAAGAGAGAGAAAGGGGGGCAAAGAGAAAGTGAGGGAGAGAGGGGGGTGGAAAGAGAGAGAGAGGAGAGGAGAGAGGAAACAGAAAGAGAGAGAGAGAGAGAGAGAGAGAGAGAGAGAGAGAGAGAGAGAGAGAGAGAGAGAGAGAGAGAGAGAGAGAGAGAGAATCTCTGCCCTTAAGGTCTGAAAAGTCACAAAGAGAGGAGACCTAGAGGAGTTGATTTACCCCTCCCCCTCCCCATAGTAGCAATGGGCATTGTAGGTTTCAGAAGGTAAACAGTAGAATATTGAGGACAATCTTTTTTATTTCATAAAATATAAAAGACTTTTGATTTTGTCATGGTTCCTACCCCACAAAAAAATAGGTCTATCTATACTCTTTTGAGGGAGTTGCTTGATATAGGTAAAAGTTAGTTGACTTGCCCAGGATCACACAGCTAATTAAGTGTTAGAGTCTAGATTGGAAACCAGGTCATCTAGTGCCTGTAAGTCATAAGGATCACAGATTTAGTACTGGAAAGGACCATCTATATCAACATCCTTATTTTACAGATGAGGAAGCTGATGTATCAGAAAGTCATACAGCTGGTAGATAGCAAAGCCAGGATTTGATACTGGGTGCTTTGACTCCAAATGCCCTTTCCCCCCACAGTACCTGCATACTTCATCATCTTTCCCTACAGAATCATAGCCGAAACAGGTAGGAAGTCAAGGGATCACCTAGCCCAATTCTTTTACTTTACAAATGTGAAAGGAGACTGTGAAAAGGGCAATGACTTGCCCAAGGCCACATAGCTAGTAAATGGCATAAGTGAAGCTTGAACCTAGACCTTTTGACCCCAAGTCCAAGGGTCTTTCTTCTATTGATCCAACATACATACATACATACATATATACAATCCAATATATAATACATAACTGAAAAGCCTTAATGTTTAGGTGGTGGGGTCATTTCCCCCGCTTTATTCTACTAGAAAGGAATAAAATAAGGGCCTCATTCCCTCCTACCCACATCAGAAAATGTTAATTATGGCCTCAGCTGGTCAAAGGGCCAGGGGGTAGAGCAGTTCCAAGAGCAAGACTTGGTTTGGTGCTTAGTGACCCTGCCCTCAGGGCAATTGAAAGAGACCTACCCCCTTCCCCTGGGAGGTGCTGCTCCAGGTTGAGGGCACTTGCCTACACTCCATAAAAGGGTCCAGCCCTGGAAATTCCTCAGATTGATAATGAGAGTACACAATCCAACCTCTTCAGAAATTTACTATTTATGAAGTAGCGGGTGAACTTCTCCAGCCCCCAACCCAGTGCCCAGTAACTGGCCCCCAGCTTCTCCAGCCCCTACCCAGAAACCAAATCACCAAATCGGGTTTGGATTCTGCAGGAGGGATGATACTTGTGGTTCTTTTTTTTGAATAGCATTGAGAATTGTGTGCAGGAATCAGAGGGCAGGTTAAGGAAAAAGAAAAAAAAAACACAAAAAATTTCAAACAAACCAAAACCCTGAACTCTGCAGAAATCATCTTGCTGCTAACGCCTGCAGTACAAGCGCCTCATACAAAGAAGGCATTGCCTCAGTTTGGGATTCAGGTTTGAAAATCTCTTCCTGAAATGCTGGGTTGCACCACAGCCAATTGTTACTAAGAAGTCATCAAGTATGGTTCCCACCCCCAACCCCCAGCAGACAAATCCTATCTATGAGAACAATGCCAAGCTACCGGGGTCCCTGTTGTGTATTTGTACAGCAAATCCAGAGAGCTTTGCTGCACACCTGCATTCAATTTTCTTCTTTAGATTCTAATGCAGGAAAAGGAATAATTCACAAAACATGCATCTCCATCTCTAATCTCTATCACATTATGATCTATTTCTAAACACATGAACGTGCATACACATCTGTTCCTATGCATGTACAGATACACACACACACACACTCACACACACAAAATTAGCTGTTTCAGTAGAAATCACCCCAGCTCTGTGAATTCATTCATGTGGGTTCTTCCTGCATTGGTGCAGATAACAATCTTTGCAGTGAGATATAATGGAAAGAGCACCAGATTTGGAAATAGAAGACCTGGATTTAAATACTGACTCTGCTGTTTCCTAGCTTTGTGGCCTCAGGCTAGTGACAACCTCTGTGGACCTCAGTTTCCTCATCTGTGGAATGAGTGAATTTAAACATGATGAGGCAATTGGTGCAGTGAAAAGAACACTACATTTAAAGTCAAAGGACCTGAGTTTGAATCCTGAATCTGCTATTTCTGATCTATTTGACCTTGTATGAGTCACTGGACCTTTCTGGGCCTCAGTTTCCTCATATGTAAAATGAGGTGGTTGGACTAAATGACCTTAAATGTCCCTTCTAGATTGAAAACTGTGATTTTATAATAAATGAGTGTAAGTTATAAATCTTATGGTAAAGCATCCATGGCTTCTCAACTCGTGTTTGTCCATAAATCCTTTATGAAAGGAATACACTGTTATACAATGAGCA
Organism: Phascolarctos cinereus; assembly: GCF_003287225.1. Classification (NCBI taxonomy): domain Eukaryota; kingdom Metazoa; phylum Chordata; class Mammalia; order Diprotodontia; family Phascolarctidae; genus Phascolarctos; species Phascolarctos cinereus. Next base: position 167,602,064 of record NW_027555847.1, read on the forward strand.
GACTAGAGGTTTTCCTTTAATTCTTTAAGTATGTTGATCGCTCCAATAGAATGCTCAGGCTAGACAATGATTATTTCTCATTCTTGCTACACGACTAGCTCATCTTCCTTTCCAAGTCATACTTATTCTTGAGGGTATATTTCATATCGCTGTCCTTGGCCAAGTAACCATGATTATTATGCTAGAGTCTACTTAAGGCCTTCTCCTCACGCATATCTATATATGTATGTATGTATATGTGTATGTGTGCATACAAGGTGACCCAAAAGCTTAAATAGCTCTAAACTACACTAATACTTTTGGAACATATACACATACACACAGAAATGCAATATGCCTATGAAAACATGGATGTATCTACATATGTATATAAACACATATAGATGTGTGTCCATAAATAAATATGTATGCACATGCATACATGTGTGTGTGTGTATTTATGTATGTATCTCCCAAAAGTCTTAGTGTAGTTTGAAGCTATTAAAACTTTTGGGATACTATGTACACACATATATATATATATATTTATTTATAGAAACACACATATGCATACACATGGGAGAAGGTGGTAAATAGATCCTAGCATAGTAATAACAATTACTTGACTGAAAGAAGTCATATGAAAGAAGTCAAGAATAGGTATGATCTGGAAAGGAAGATGAGCTAGCCATATATGAAGAATGAAAGACAGCCAATGACTAGCCTGAGTGGTCTATTGGAGCAATCAATATATTAAAAGAACCAGAGGAAAGTGTCTAGTCTATTTAATGTACTCCAGTGTATTCCTTTCATAGAAGATTTATGTAAAGGCATAGGTAAGAAGTCATGGGTGGCAAGATATCTATATATCTATAGATGCTTATAGGTATGTAAATATTCACACATGCATATATGTACAATGCATATATACATATGTGTGCAGATATAGACATACACATGCATGTAGGCATGCATGTATTTTTGCCAGGGTAAAAAGTTCAGGTGGTTTATTGTCCTTCCATTACCTCCACTTTCCAGGCCTGTTTCTTTTGCTGCTGCTCCAGGGAACTCGGTCCCTTGGGGGTTGATTCACTTTATACATCTCAGCCAGGCTGAATCAGACTATCTGTCCAGGGGTCTTTCTTGCCAGATGTGAGTGACCAAGATAAAAGATTTAGATGTTGGTTTGACAACCAAATTCCAAACCAGTTCTATTTCTTCTTATCTTCTGTGAGTATACTTGTCCCACCTACATGTACTTTCTGAAAGCATTGTTTTATACCAATATTCAAGCTGTTACTGTGTTTCATCATCATCATCATCATCGTTGTCACCGTCGTCGTCATCGTCGTCGTTGTTGTTATCATATTCACATTTATATACTGTTTTAAGATTTGTGAAGTCCTTTCCTTATGATACCCAGATAAGGTAGGTGAAGCCAGTTATTTACATATAAGGTGTAATTTGTGGTCCCCCCCCTCAAGCTTCCTTTATCTAAAATTATGTATCCCTTCCTCCCTACCTCTGCTCTTTCCAGTTAATTCCTCTATTAGTCACCCTTTTCTATTGTGGTAGTTGAGAGATAAGGCTAAATTACACATAGGTTCTTGGAAGGGATGACACATTAAGATATCATTGCCATAATTATTTTCTCAGATGCCATATCAGGGAATGAGATTCCTAAGGGGGAATATATCACAGACTAGGAAGAAGAGAGAAAAAGGTACAGAGAACTTGGGATACTGAATGGAAGTTCATTGGACCACTCCTAAAGTATAGAGGTGGCACTTAAGGGGAAGTAGAAAGATATGGTAAACCAGTTTTGGCTGTTTTACAATTTTACCCAAGGCTAGCCTGATCAATGCTTTAACTGAAAACTCAAGATTAGAATTTGTTACTTCAGGGGTATTTTTTGATTGAAATAGCAAATCACTCATTGGAACAGAAATGTGAAATAGATAACAGAATATAAGCAACAGAACAAATCTCTAATCCCCAATCCATGAAAGAACACAGCCTCCTACACTAGTTAAGAATAGAGCATACCATGGACATTACATGTTCTGAGGTGAGTTAGTTTTACATGGTGGTTGAAATACCTTCCATGGCCCTATTCTTTGGAAAGTGGCTGTGCCTTTAGGCCTATTTTTGGCCCTACCTCTTAACTCCCTTGCTGTGGACAGAGAATTCCCCTTTCCCCATCTGTTCCATTTAAGCTCTACATCTGTCATCCATTGAAGCCATATCTCCTGATATTGCTTACTGCCTCAGAAGCTGACATTTACTGATTTTCTGCCAACCCTTTGCTGGCATATGCTGGTGCTATCATTTGTTCCTGGTCTAACAAATAGGCTGTAGTATAAAAGGTACTTTAAAAAAATGCTTGTTTATTGGCCTGGCTTCTTCTTTCTTAGGGGAATGTTACTGTTCTTTTGTGAGCTTGCCCCAGGCCAATAGGCCTCAGAGGCTACTCAGTATATTTTCAGTTCTTTTGTTAAAAAGTCTACATCAGACCCAGATGGCATACAGTTAACAGTCAAAAATTTTCCTACTTACCTTGCAGAATCATTTCCATTCCACAGTAACATTTACATTTTAACAGTGTCTTTTAAAAACAATTCCTTAACCCCACTAGTGAGCAATGGTGAGAATTTCAGTTACTAATGGTAGGAATTTCAGGTTTCATGATAAGCCTGGTCGGGAAAGAGGAGAGGGAGATATTTAGATACTTTTAGTACCCCTTAAATCCAACTATGCAAGTATTCACTTATTTTTTCAAAAGATAGAGCCAATTCTGAGTTTATTAATGTGAGCATTTATGTTTCCCTCCATGCTATACCTCTTCCTGTGTATTCTTCTTGGCTCTCTAATTTTTCTGGCTGTTATGAGGAGGCTGGTGAGGCTTCTTGTTGTCTTGACTATATAAATCACAGGGTAGGAAAGAAGCATGTTCTTGGGTTAAAACATACCAAGAAAAAAAAAAGATTGTTGACTATTAGAAGGAATAGAAGATCATTCTATTGGGAAGGATAAAAATAAATCAATACATTGAAACAATAATCAATCGACAAGCATTTATTAAGTTTCTAGTATGTTCCAGGCACTGTGCTAGGCACTGGGGATACAAATAGAAGGGAAGTAACCCTACCTACTCTCGAGGTGCTTATATTCTAATGGGGGACACAAAATTTACACATATAAGGACAAAGAGAACAAATAAGAAGAGAATAAATACAAATAAATGCAAAGTGGTTTGGGAGGTAGGGCACCAGCAGGAAATGGGCTCAATCAACATTTTAGAGTGAATAAAGTTATTGGATTCCTCTTTCTTCTGGACTGGAGTACAGATAAGAGTACTGGATGTTAAAGTGACCAAAGTAGCTACTCAACAGAAGGTGAAGGGAGGAAAGAACATAGCAAGGAAAGCAAAGGGGGAGAAAAGTTGGCCCAAGTTCATAAGCTCATTTGGGGCCAGTCTTACCCCCTTACATAAAGTTCCCAAAGGTAGTGTCTAACACAAAAGCTGCTGTCCAGGCCATGCCAACCATATACCACAGCAGTGAGCTTAGGAGAGCTTATGAGAGTGGCATTTATAGGTCACTCTCTTAGAGAACGATAGAGGGAAGATGACATTGGGCCAGTATCCTGGAAAAGGCCAGTCTGTTTTGGGAAGGGAGAAGAAAAGCTCTTTCTTCACTTGCAGTATTCCATTTAAGTTAATTAAGCCAGAAGCGTATGACTAGGGAATGAGATTTGACTTTAAAATGAAAATTAATCATCCCTGTTGATTTTTTCTTTTCTTTTTTTTCAGTATTTGTCTTTTGAATGTCTACAACCACAGCCTGCTGCAGGGTGTGTGTACAATAAAGCAACATTAATTAAAATGCTAATACATATTTTAGAAGATGCCCAGTGGCAGCAAGGATGAGGCAGACAAAATTAGCACAAAATCAGAAATAACAGCCACTAGTGGTTGGTCCCATTGGACTTGGCCAGCTTAAAAAGAGAGGTCTAGTACTGACAACTAGTATTCTGGGCCAATGGCTCAGGATTTGTGTTTTGATTTTTCATTTAGGTGTTGAATAAAAAGTGGCTCTTGGCAATTATATGAAAGTATAATGTTTTCACACACAAAGCAGTTAGTCTAGTCTACAGTCAATTGTGGGTCCTCAATACCGATCGACCTCCTTTGTCTCCAATTAAAGGGCTAAGTCTGAAAGACTACTTATTCTATTTGCAAACCTGTTGAAAGGTTCAATGATCACTCAAAGGATTTTAATATACAAGCGAACAAACAACCCAATGATTAGCCTTATGAACCAGAGTAAACACAAGCATAATTTTTCTCTTTATCCAACTCAACAAATATGATGATAGTATTTAATAATGGCCCTTGAGGAAGCAGTGAACATGATTCCTTTAATAAGCAAACTAAAAGTGTGAAAACAGAAATGTTAAGAACACCCACGTTTACCAATTTGCTAGATTCAGGGCCAATTCAAACTATTCATGGGCTCTGGAGGTGGTTTCTCCTCATGTGAATTACTCCCTATTATTTATATTAGAAAGAGTTGTAAATGAACAGGGTATGGCAGGGCTGCTTACCAGGGAAATCAGAATCGGTATTTTGCATGGCAATTAGAAGACAGGTGGTAATGAGATCCCAGGGTTTGTTAGAAAAGACAAAATCCTAGACAGGAGGACGAGGCTTTTATATGAGAGAATGAAATTAATCATGGCCATCAGTGTCTAGAAACAGCTTGAGGAAATCCTAGAAGCCAACATATTTCCATAAAACATTTCCAGATGTTGCCTTCCTGATAAGAAAATATCTTATGCCTTAGAGGTAAGAACCAAGAGACCCCCTCTCACTTTCCCTTTGTCATTAGAAAGAACTTTTAGTAAGTTTCTGAGGTCTTAAAGATTTTATCAGTATGATCCCAGGGAACAGTCTTTGAGATCATACCAAACTTTGGTTGTGAAATTAAATCTGAGCCTATCCCAAATACCTTCCCTATACAACTTTATCACTGACTATTTCCCAACAAAGATCCACATTTGGGCCAGATGGCTCTGACATTTATTCCTGCTCTAACATTTTATAACATTTTCACCCATTCTATGAGTTTAGCTGCCGTACAGATGATAAGTGTAATGTAGTCCAAGTACATAGACAGACTTATTGATGGATATTAGGATAACACCCAACTTCTGCCTCCAACTTCCCACTTCCACTTAGAGTTCAGCACAATGGAAGATCCATCCATCACCTGTTCTGATCCCAAGGTACATTTATTTCTGTTGTTGCTAAGCTTCTTACCACTGTCTTTGGTTCCTGCTTATAAATGTTTAAAAATACTCACTCGATGCACAGTGGGGATTATATCCTCTCTCATTTCCTAAATGAAAAGCAACTCATGCATTATTCAGAAAAATATTGTATTATTGAACAAAGGATAGGCTCATTCATTCCTTATTATACATTCAGGTCTTTGCTACCCTTTTAGTGAATAGCACATGTCTCATCAGGGTTCTGCTGAGGGGTTTTGTAAACAAAAGCAGAGATCAAAGGTGGCCTATTTATATGGTAAAATTAAGAGATTACCAATAAGAGATAATGGTTTGTTGCAATGCTACAGTACAGAGAGAACTTCTAACATATTTACCTGGCAGAGTTGAAAGTTATCCAGCTTGCAAAGATGGTACCCAGGAGCACAGGGGTGAGATTCCACAAAACTGAATAGTTGCTGAAGTTTTCTATATCCATACTTTCCCTTTCTGGTGCCTTTTTTCTTGGTTTTCTCTTGCTTTCTCTCTGGTACCCAGATACTCTGTGAACATGCTCTTTTAAGAGAGGAAAGCATTTAGGAAACTAATTTATATTGAGGTACTAATATCTTCCCAGGGGTGTGTGCAGATTTGTTTTTTAAAGGAAGACCCCCGTAAAAGGCAAAGCTTAGTTCAAAGGAACAAATCACTAATGATGGAATTTTAGGCTGCATAGATTCTGAGTAGAATTATTTATAAGGGTAGCATTTATGGTGCCCTTTAATTCACACTATATAGGCTACTTCATACTAAGAGAATCATAGAATCAAAGAATTTTGGATCTAGAAGAGGGATAATTTAGCTCAACCTATTCACCAAAACACATTAATTAAGTGCTTACTATGCTCCAGAAACTGTGCTAAATGCTGGGACTGCAATACAAATGAAAGCAGAATGAAAGCTAGTTCCTGCCCTCAAGAAGCTTACATTCTAATGGAAGAAGATAATACACAAAACGGAGCTGAAGAAGGGGATGGGGCTAAGGTGTTGTAGAGAAAGCCAGCAGAGGTAGGAGAGACTAGGCTGGCCTGGGCGACTTTTCTTAAGTGGAGATTCTGTGAGGAGTCATGCAATCAAATGGAGAGGCCTCAGGCATAGAGGGTACTTCCTATCTGTGAATTCTGGACCTGAGGTGTACTTTCAGGATGAAGAGTTTCTGGGGCATGATATAGAAAGTCTGGAGCATCCTGGAGAGGTGATTCCTTTTGCAGATGAGAAATCTGAAGCCTGGAGAGTGATTTGCCCAAGGTCACGCAGCAAATGAGTGGCAGAGCAGGGACTGGAAACTGGGTCTCCTGAAAATGCATTAAGGTAGTTCTCAAATTAAGTGAACCCTGAAGCAAATATTCTTGCCAGCTGAATCTTCTGGTTACAATGTAATCCAGTCAGTATTTCTGGGGCATGGAATGTGTCCTCATATAATAACTCATGTTTATGTAACATTTCATTATAACATTATATATTTATTTGAAATAATATTATATACAGTTATCCCTTCCATATCACAGAGGTGTGAATGGTGGTGTTAGGGCTCAGCTGCCCCTTGATGTGGAAAATCTACATAAAATATTTTGGCCATCCCTCTGTACCAGAGAAGTCTGATTTGTTTTTCTTTTATGGAGTGTTTATAGTACCTGATTCTAAAATTTGGGTTAAGTATTTGGTCACAGGCTCTGTGTTATCTGCTGTCCTTCGATTTTTGTCGATGGCTTCTGTAAAACTCCTCCAAAATTGTCGTTTAATTTCTTATGCTGATTCACCATATATTGAAACTGTGATAGGGAAAGTTGGATGTGAATAATGTAATATATAATCATATGTTATCATAATAACAGTTCCCATTAACAGAACACTTTGAGGCTTACAAAGTATATTCTGTACAATGCCTCTGTGAGATGGGTGATATAAGGATACTCATTCTACCAATGAGTCTGCTGAAGCTGAGGGAAGCTTCGTAACTCGTCTTAAGACTACCTAGCTAGTAAATGTTAGAGCTGGGACTGGTCTTCCGGTCTCTCTCAACTCAAAGTCTGGGACTCATTCCACTTTAATATACATGGTTTTAGTGACTTTGGTTTCTTCTATGTCATCTCAATCAGGTTGGGGGAAGGGCAGGGGCTGGAGTAAGGATGGGGGAGATCAGCAACTGCCAACCAGGGGAAGGAGGTAAAGATTTTATCTTTGGTGTTCTAATATCCCCCTTTCAGTATCCTCTTCTTTCTTTTTCACATTCCCCTCTTTCCCCCTCCTCCTTCTCACACTGTTTAAGGTATTACCCTCTTCAAGAAGAAGGCACATTTTAACAGAGAAACTTGATAGCACAGTGGATAGAGAGCTGGGCCTAGAGTCAGCAAGACCTGAGTTCAGATTTGGCCTCAAGACACTAGCTGTGTGACCCTGGGCAAGTCACTGTCTCAGTTTCCTCAGTAGTAAAATGGAGATAAATGACAGCTCCTACCTTGTGGGGTTGTTGTGAGTGAAATAATATTTGTAAAAAAGCACTTAGCACAATACCTGGCACAATGTGGGCACTGTATAAATGCTTATTCTCTTTGTCCCAATAATAATGCCCTAAATTTATTGAGGCAGCTAGGTGGTAGAGTGCATAGAGTGCTAGGCCTGGAATCAGGAAGACTCATCTTCCTGAGTTCAAATCCAGCCTCAGACACTTATTAGCTGTGTGACCCTGGGCAAATCACCACCCTATTTGCCTCAGTTTATTCATCTGTAAAATGACCTGGAGAAGGAAATGGCAAAGCACTCCAGTATCTTTGCCAAGGAAAACCTCAAAATGGGGTCACAGAGAGTGAGACATGACTAAAAATGGCTGAATAGCAACAACAGATTTATTGAGGGCAATGCAGTTTGTGAAGGACTTTCATTCTCTTTGTTTCATCTGATTCTCACAATAGCTACCTGAAACAAGTAGATTATGGTGCTTTGAATAGGTCAGTACTCTGACCCTAGACTCCTCATTTTATCTCACTGGGTTTTAGAGTGTGCATCTTTAAAACGGGACAATAATATTTGCTTCACCTACTTCGTGGACTTGCTATGAAGATCTAAAGCCAGAAGATGCAAAATTTGCTTTGAAAAGTTCAGAATGCTATATAAATGGAAGGTATTATTATCATTTTTCAAAGGGTAAATGCTACAGAAACTCTAGATATTAAGGGTTTGCAAGTTGCTCCTACAAGAAAAGACATAAACAGAAGAAACAGACCTCCTATAAAATCAAGCTAATCTTCAGTTAGGTAAATTAAGCTAATTCAATTATTAAGTAAGCATTAGACTAGGTGCTGGGGATACAAAGTTGAAAAATGACCCATTTCTTGTCTTCAAGGAATGTTTAGTCTTATTGAGGGGATAAACCCTGCAGATAAATGCACATATGTGATAGAAAATAGCATCTGGAAATGTGAGACCAGGAGAAATGACCTAAGAAAGTATGAAAAGAGAATGATCACTTTTAGCTAGAGATGTGAGAGGAAGGGGAAAGAGGGAAGACTTCATGGGAGATAATAAAGCATAGCTAAAATATAATATGGCACTTTAAAATTTGCAAAATACTTTTTACCTACATTATTACCTCACTTGATTGTTACAACATGGAGTTACTATTGTCTTCATTTTACAAATGAGGAAACTAAAGCTCAGATAGATTGAATGACTTATCTGTGGTCACCCAGCTAGTAATTACCAGAGATGAGGTTTGGTTCCAGATCTAGCACTTTCCCTCCATATTATACTCTTTTTCTAAGGCTGGAGATGAGAAAAGACTACATTCCAGGCATGGGGACCGGCCTGGTATAGCCAACTGCATAGAATTAGGAGGGTATAGAATCAGAGTTTTAAAAAAATTCAGTTTGACTATAACATAGAGCTCAGGAAGAGGAATACTGTGACAAAAGGTGGGAAAAGTTGTTGTTGTTTGTCCTTTATTTTTGAAGAGGATCAAAATATCACAGAGTGAATAGGGTGTTAAGTGAGGCAGAGTTGCATAAAGTCATCAGCCTCACTTTCTCTTCTAGAGTCATTCAAATCCAATGGCAAGACAAAAGTTAGGATGACTGGTGATGGCCAGTGATGCAGTGACCTTGTAAGACCTCAAAAGACCTTGCGAGATGCAAGAAATGGCATCTATGTTTGACCAAGCTCTGATCATTTTACAATGCTTGCTTCACCACATTCATGGCCATCAGGACAAATTGTTCTCATTGGCCCAGTCCACTGGGGCAAGTCTTCACATCCATCGGATAGACACCTCCCTAACTCACTGATGGGTTTGGCCCAGTCCACTGGGTTCAAGTCTTATCTCTGATGCATCCTGCCTTTGTGATCTCAAGCAAATCCCCTTTCTTAGGATCTCAGTTTCCTTATCTGTTAAAAAAGAGAGGGTTCTGGTAGATGGCCGCTGAAGTCCTTTCTAGCTCTAGTTCTATAAAGCATTGCTCTCAATACCTTCTTGAAGCTCCTTTCTATACTCCCAGGGTCTTTTTCATAAAACCCAAGCTCCTGGACCTAGTTGCTCTCTGGAGCTGGCTGCATAATGTTACCATTCGGTAATAGTAATAATCACTGGCTCTGTCTGGAGGGGTCTCATGAGTGCTAGTTCTTTACCCACTTTCCCAAATTATCTCATTTTGATTTAATTCCCCAGAAAATAGAGCAGCTGCTTTACAGGATGCTCTGAACAAATCACATTAGGGAAAATTCTGCTTTGGGTTACAAATTTTCAAAATTAACAAATAACTTTAAAAGGCTTCCAGTAACTGGATTCTGCATCTCAAACACAATTGTTATTTAAATAAGCATTTTGAACTAGCTCCTCCACCACTTTTAACTTGTCTACTTCTTTTTGGACTCAGGATAAACATTAACTATTAAACTTCTAGACATATTGAGTGACCTAGGTTCTACTTGGTATCTACTGGGTAAAACTAACTGGGTAGAATTAGGTAGAGTGGGAGGCTGTTTACATGGTTTGGTTACAAGGAGTGCTGAGAAGGCCTCTCTCCTACCCAAGGATGACTCCTCCGTGGTCTGCTGTTGATGCCTGGAATTCCATTGTTAGAGATCTATTCCTTTGGTTATTCACTGTCCCATGTTAAAATGAATGGCCCTCCGAAGGAGTAACACATTAACTTAGCATACACTAACACAATGATTATGAATGAATTTAACATATTATTTGCAACCTAATAGTTAGACGACTGAAAATTTTGGTGGAAGGGCATTAAACAGTGCAAGGGTACTTAAGCCACACAAGCTTAGGACTGAGATGATGGGAGGACCCTAAGGAGAGAATTCACTTACTGCAAAGTTTTGCTTGAGTCTGATCCTGTGTAGGTATAGAGGGTTTTTAAGAAACAAATATCCGAAGGAGTCTGTGATAGAAAGGGCTAACCAGTTTGTGCCCACCAAACTCAATTTCAGTTGAACAATTAATATTAATAAATACATTGCTGAATGAAACATTGATTTCATGAGTATCAAGCTGTCTGTTGTCATTGCTATTGGAATGCAGTGTTCAAGGAGGAAATAAGCGTATGACATAGGAGGGGAAAAGTAATTGAAACTGTATTGTAGAATCCTTTAAATGTCAGTCTGGCATTGAGTGACCCTTTGCATGGGGATCACTGTGTCACCATCACTCAGTCATAAGGTACCTACATAAAGATAAGTCTTCATACAAAGTTGCTAAAGGAAAGGCTAGGTTCTTGGGGTGCTATAAATGAAAAGATTATTTATATAAATCAATACGCCTAAGACAGAGCTATGACTATGGTATCCCTCTACTCAAAAATCTTCGGCAACTCTCTGTTTTTGCAAGGCAATCAGGGTTAAGTAACTTGCCCAGGGTTACACAGCTAGTAAGTGTCAAGGGTCTGAGACTGGATTTGAACTCAGGTCCTCCTGACTCCAGGGGTGGTGCTCTATCCAATGTACCATCTAGCTCCCACAGCAACTCTCTATTGCCTTTAGGATAAAATACAAAACTCTGAATCTGGCATTTAAAGCCCATAACAATATGGCTCTCATTTATCTTTCCTACCACGATAGAAGCCTAATAAATGCTTATTCCATTCTGTTTCATATTGCTCCCCTTCATATCCTCTTTATTCCTGTCAAACAACTCTATTAGGTTTTCCTGTAGGTAATATATCATTTCCCACCTCTCTATGAATGGTCCTCTATGAATGGAGGGAACTGCTTCTTCACCTCTGCTTCTTGGAATCCCTAGCTTCTTTCGAATCACAAAGGTCAAACTACACAACTCCTTTTCTAATTTCCCCCAGTTTTTGGTGATCTCTTCCTCTTGAAATAACTTATATTCACTTACCTGTCTATCTTCTGCAAAAATATAAATTCCTTTAGGAAAGGCACTACTTTCTTTTTGTCTTTGTACAACGCTCCCTTCCTGTACCTAGCATACAGCCTAGTACAAGAGTGAGAGTCTAATAAATGCTCATTGAACTAAATTGAACTGCCCACTAACATGGGCTTAAAATTATCTCACTTAGGATTATTAGATCCTGAAAAAGAAAATTAAATGAGTCAAAAGTTCCCAAGGACAAAAGGAATTAATTGGTTAGCTGGATGGTGAATTCTGCTTAACCATCTCATTATGATGCATGGAGATTAAATTACTGTAACCCTAAAATACATTGATACCATAATCTAAAATAAGATTCAGGTTCCATTGGTGCAAGCAAATGCAATTATTACTCTAGGCTGAAATGTGGGTGTATTGATTCTTCTAGTGCTTTCCTTAGAATTTATTCCATTCATCAATATAAAAGAGCATTTTGGACTCAGTTCCCTGGTTTGGGACCATGCAATATTCTTCTTCCACATGACTGTGTTTACGGCCACAGCTGCAGGCAGTTCAGTAGGGTTTAAAAGTGTGTAAAAGCAGTGGGAATGGTAAATTATAAAGCCGCAGCTGGAATAAGGGACTTCTTAACCTTTGTGCTTTAGACACACCACTGCTCTTCTCTAAGCTAGGTTTCTTTGCCTTATTTCTGTAACTCCTCAGTGATTGAATCTCCCTATTACCTTGACTTCACTTATTGATATTATCCTTGATTTCTTCTATTTTAGCTTCTATCTCACAGCCCCCAAACCTGCCATCTTCACCTTCATTCCTAGTTGCCCTACTACCATGGAAAGAACTCTATCTGTGGTATACACCTCCCAGGGTTCCTTCAATAGGGAGTTTCATTTGAGTACCCTCTTCGCTGCCCAAATTACATTTCCAGATTGTTGTTGTTTGTCCTTCATTCTCAAAGAGGACTATGACATCAGGAAGGTGATGCCATGACTTGCAAGTGAATTGGATTTAAGTGAGGGAGGGCTGTGCAAAGTCACCAGCCTCACTCTCAGGACATCTCATTGTATCATATATTCTGGTCAGGACTGTTGGAGTGGGGAAAACTAGCACCTTCTGGATTCTGGCAGCATTAGATTTTCAAAATTTGTGCTATTATTTCAAACACTGATTTGACCCTTACAGAATGTTCTAATAGTAAGAGACCAGAAAATATGAGTTTTATTAAATACATTTCATCTATGAATGTATTTATTGGTGTTCATTACTAGAATGAATTGAATTAAAATTAATTGAATTGATTTGAATAGTGTTATTGATCATGGATTTGTTTTTCCTGTATTTAAACTCAAGTGAGTTTTGAGGGAAATTTGGATTTTGATGAGAATTCTCTGAGAATTGCCTTCTTGGCCCATTGGCAATATCAATATGGTAGAACAAAGAGATGGTATAGTGAGCACTGGCTTGAGGAGATGGTTCAGTAAACATACCACTTCCATAAAAGAATGTTTTGAGCACAAAATGAACCATCCTTTTGTTGCCTTACTGTTGCTCCCTATAGAATATTCTTTTTAGAGGTACATGGCGGCATGCTGAATAAAGTGTTGGGCCTGGAGTCAGGAAGACTTGAGTTCAAATCCAGACTCAAACATTTACTAGATGTGTGACCTTGGGCAAATCACTTAACCTATTTTTGCTTCAGTTTATTCAACTGCAAAATGGGGATAATAATAACCCCCACCTCAAAGGCTTATTGTGAAGGTCAAATAAGAAGGTATTTATGAAAAGCACTTTAGCTTTTAGTGTCTAAAACGTAGTAGACACTCTCTAAATGCTTATTCCCTTGCCTTTCCCTTCTTGACTTCCTTTGCTGTTAGTTAGATCATTGCTTTCAACTCCCTTTTCTGCTCCCCCATCCCCTACCACTATGTATGTTTGATTCATTATTACTGGTGGACTTTAGTTTGATTTGTCAAAGCCTCTGGCTTCCCTCTTTTGGACAATAGCTTGGGCTATGCCCTCTTTCCCCTAAGAGAGTTCTTTCTCTAGGTGTTTTTCTGTAGATACTCAACTGTGCATAGAATGCAAAGGGATTTTACCCATATTTGCTAAAGGTCATAATTATCTTGTGTGATAGTCTGAGATTTACCTTAGGCATGACTGTGACAGAGTTAAGAAGTGGTTCCTGAGTAAGGGAAATGGAGGGGCAGGAGGAAGTGGGAAGTACAAGAGATAATTTATTGTGGATTAGTCACTTGGTAGCTGCAATGTGAGAATAGATCTCTAGGTAGTGAATAGAAAGGAGGATGTGCATCCAAGTGTGGTCTTCTGAAGGCAATTCCTTTTTTGTGTGAGGCAATTGGGGTTAAGTGACTTGCTCAGAGTCACACAGCTAGTAAGTGTCAAGTGTCTGAGGTTGGATTTAAACTCAGGTCCTCCTGGCTCTATGGCTGGTGCTCTATCCACTGCACCTCCTAGCTGCCGCCTGAAGACAATTCTTAAAAAGCATAATATTTGGTAGTGAATGTAAGAGAGGAAGGGCATCTGAATGTTATTTCTCAGGACTTATTCTGTGTTTAGAGTGAAGGCATTTTGAGTTGTGCATGCATTCGGAGACCAGGTTGTAGAGCTAAACAGAGGTAGGTGTTCCCTGCATATATAGTTAGAGAGGTTGTACAGTGTTGGGTCCTAGTTCTGATATTCAAAGACTATTTCCAGTGTTTGGGAAACTATGGTGACCGAATCCTTGAAGATATGAGATAGTTGTTCAGCATAGTTCTGAGCTAGCTGTAGTCTGTTTCCACATAGCAAAAGAGTAGTCAGACAGAAGAGGGCCAGAGCCCCAAGAGTATCAGTTTGAATGGGTCTGTGACATCTGGTTCTGATGATTTCCTATAATCATTGATACCTACTTATCCTAGCCCTCTGAGGAGAAGGAGTTCACATTATTATTTTATAGTACAACAATCTAACTTGGGGCTTAAATGATGGCTGAGCTGTTGGTTGGTCTGAGATTCCCCAACTTGGGTGACCTAAAGACCATGTGACTACAGGAACAGAGAAACCAGATTCTGTAAACTATGATCCCATTATCATTTGTCACCTAAGTAGAAATAAGTGGGTGACCCTCACAGTGCATGAAACCAATACCCTTTCTAATAGCACTACCATAAATTTCCTAGTCTCTTTTGCCAAACAGACAAAGGAACTGCCATGGTCCCTGGTCTAATACAAATTGTAATGGGCCTTCATTCCCAAGCTAAGGAGGCTTTTGGTGTACTCCTCTGGTGGGTCAGTCTGTCCCCGGGCCATACCTTTTGCCTCATAGAAAATATTCTTCTATTACAGAATGTGGAAGAGTTCCTCTAGTGGCTCAATAACATTTATGATACCTCCTTTTGATCCAATCAACCACTGGATTTGCTCACTATAGTAGTGTTGGAATGCTGTAGTTCTACAACTGAAATTGCTTAACATGTCATGCAACACTCCTATATTCCAGTTTTTGGAAAGGCTGGCCGTATCTATCTACAACCCTAAATTAAGTAGCCTATGTCACAGAGAGTCTGGTTTTGTTTGTTTTGTTTTTACTATATCTTCAAGAGAAAATGAATGAAATCTTAGGGAAATGCAGCTTCATTATCATCTGGAGACAGTTAACTATCGTGATGACAGATACGGTATGAGGCATAGAGAGAAAGCACTAAGGGAGTGTTTTGAGAAACTGGGCAAGTCAACTATCATCTTTGAGAATAAAGATATTTTGAGCAAAGTTCCATTAATCCATATCTTACAAAGAAGTTATGCTGTAGGTAAGAAATCCTAAAAAAAAAAGTGCTTGAGAGACTGACTGCTGTCCTGAGAGAACTGAATGATGGGGCTGGGGTTGTAGTACTGAAGAGGAGTCAACAGTCACACTTGACAGTTAGAGAAGACTCTGGCTACAATCTTTCTCATAGCTGACATACTCTGGAAATATTTCTTTGTATTATTTTTTCCACTGTTAAACTATGTGGCCAATAGCAATGATTCGCATTTAAACCTATGAAAGGATGATGATAATTAATGGCAGAAGGCAGAGCTGCTCAACTCATACTTGGCTTATTTTGTCTGCCAAGGAGAATGATCTTTGAATTTTAATAAAAATGGCAAATAGGTCATTGAAAACCAAGATAAATAAGGAGCAAGTAAAATAACATTTAACTGTTCAGGAAGGGAACTTTGAGTCAGCAGGTCCAGACAATTGGATTCCTGGGTATGGAGAGAATTGGTAGCTCTGACTCTGTCAGACAGACAGACAGAGACAGAGAGTTTATGGGGAGATGGTGAGTTTTCTTGTCCATTTATAGACTGGGATGACATTCAGAGCTAAGCAATGAAATAATGAAAACTTGTCTTTTTCTATTCATTTAATATGAAAATAATAGAATATATCCCTCAACTTCTTTAGAAACTAGGTGTTTATTAAATTCAGAATAAAACAAAGAAAACAAGGCAAAATAAAAATAACCTAGGTAGAAAACTAATTTTTAAAACGAATCAGTGGCAGATAGAGAGAACAGGGAGTTTATGTCATTTCCATTAGTTCATTTATAGAATTAATATCATATATATCTATATATTATGATGTAATAATAGCATACAGTATGTAGGCTGCACGGAGATGTCTACCTCTAAACTTGTATACATATGACAAACCAGCTAGGATGGAGTAGAATATCAAGCTGCTCATGTTCATTTGATATATATCTATCATGTCACAGCTCAAGCTGTAGCTATGGTGGTCTCTCCAGCAAATCTAATGACTACTGTCCAATTTTGGTGACTCACATGAGTACAAATGTTACTTCCAGAAGGGATCTAAAATCATTTCTCGAGATTATGAAGTTTTGGCTAAGAAACTGTACCTTAGGAACATAGACAAAATTTGTATCATGGCTACCAGAAGAGAAAGGCATATTTGGAAATTGAATAGCTAGTTAAGAAGATGATGTTTGGAAATGGAATTCTGTTTTCTGGACCACAGTTTCAAAAATATAAGAATAATGGAGCCTTGGCCAGAAGTTGAGGGCAAATAACTAAGGACTTGCAAAAATGTATTTGTCTGGAGTCTAGCAAATTTAATCAAAAGGGCTTTGAACTGAAAAGGAAGAGGGAAGGAGAAAACTGCTTGGGTGTAGGCATATATTTAGCATTTATGAGATAGGAAGAGGAAAAACTACAAAATTCAGAAGCAAAAAGGTTTAAGGAATGATTTCACAATAAAAATCACAACCTCAGATGTCCATTCATAAATGTACAAAGTATGGGGAAAGAGAAAAAGGGAAACCAGTGATTCTAATGCAACAAGACATATTTGACCTCATTGGTAACACTGAGGCTTGGTGGGAAGGCATTAATGCAAAAATATGACTGTGAAAGGGTATATATATCATTGAGAAGGAACAGGATAAGTAAACAGGCATGGGGGCAGGAGTAGAGCAAAATTGTTTATTAAGAAGATCTAATTACGGGAGGAAATTTAAAAAAAGAAGGGAGTGGTAGAAAGAAGAACATGTATAAAGGTCAATGCAAGCAGAAGAAGTGGTCTTGTCACAGAAGTATACTACAAATAACCTTGGACAGAAAAAAAAGAGACAAAAATTTTGAGAAATAGATCATAGTCCTTGCACATAGGAAGTGATGGTAGTAGTGATGGGAATGGGCTAAAATAATCCAGATATCTCCCTCTTCCAAAAAGAGAGCAACTAATGATTTCCTGATTTGTTTTAATGACAATTTCATCATTCAAAATGTGAAAGAACCAACAAGGACAATTTCTAGTCTGGATCTGAGTCTTACCAACAAGTTTGGGGTGTAAAGAATGAGTATCTTGTGGGCAAATGGCTATTCTACTTTCAACTTCTTTTTTTTTTTTTATAGAAAAACAGTTAGGTATGGCTGATACCCAGACAAAATTTTGGAAAAGCAGATTTCAAAGGGTTCTGAGGAAGGATAGATAGAATACCACAGAATTAAACTCCAAAGGAGGATTTGTCCTAGAAGGGATGAAATTTCTTGAGAATGAATTTTTGAAATCTATCTCAGGGAGGAGGAAAAGGGGATGTGGATGCACATGGAACTCATTGGCTGTCTTTGATTTTAAAAAGAAATGTGCCTATTTTTTCCTACCTATGGATACTTTTCCTCTTCCTTTAACCTCTTTGGGTTATAGGTGTAGTAGTGCTATTGCTCAAGGACAGAAAATTGAAGGTGAATATAAAAGAGAGCCACAGTCCTGTGAGAATAGTGTCTGAAGTACTAAAGCTCAGAATAAGCTGCAGCTGGTAAGGAAAGATAAGGGCAGCAAAAGTTTTCTTTGGATACATTTGGGAAAAGAAGAGGATCAAAGAAGGGCTAGAACTCTTGCTTGGGAGTGAATAGGATGATGATAATTAATGGCAGAAGGCAGAGCTGCTCAACTCATACTTTGCTTATTTTGTCTGCCAAGGAGAATGATCTTTGAATTTTAATAAAAATGGCAAATAGGTCATTGAAAACCAAGATAAATAAGGAGCAAGTAAAATAACATTTAACTGTTCAGGAAGGGAACTTTGAGTCAGCAGGTCCAGACAATTGGATTCCTGGGTATGGAGAGAATTGGTAGCTCTGATTGCTGAGTCATTCTCAGTGATCATGGAAAGATCATTTAGAATGAGAGAGGTGAGGCAGAATTGGAGAAGGAGAAATGTCTTTTCAATTACTCAAAAACCATGTATTAAGGACCTACTATGTGCTAGGTGCTGTATTAAGTAATAGAGATACAAAGAAGAGCAAAAAATAGCCACTGGTCTCAAGCAGCTCACAGTCTAATGGGGGGAGATGGCATATGAACAGCTATGTATAAACAAGATATATACAGGATAAATTGAAAACGATCACAGAGAGGAGACACTAGAATTAAGAGGGATTGGGAAAGGCTTCTTGTAGAAGGTAGAATCTAAGCTGGGATTTGAGGGAAGCCAAGATGTGGAAATGAGGAGGGAGAGAATTGCAAGCATGTGGGGTAGCCGGTGAAAATGTACAGAGGAGATGGAGTATCTTGTGTGAGGAACTGCAACAAGGCCAGAGTCATTAGATTTCACAATATATGGGGGTTGCTTAGGAACAAGAGCACTGGACAGTTGGATATGGCCGGGTTACGAAGGGCCAAACAGAGTATGTTTAATTTGATCCCAGAAGTAATATGGAGCCAATGGAGTTTTTTGACCAGGGGTCTGATATGGTCAGACCTGTGCTCTAGGAAGATCAATTTGATAGCTGAGTGGGGGATGGACTCTAGGGAGTTTAACTTTAATTTTGGGCAAAGTTCTAGGACATACCATTATAGGGATAGTTAACGTCTAAGCAAAGGAAGCCATGTCACAAAGAGCCAGCATGGCTTCATCAAGATTAGATAACACTGGGCTAACCTCATTTCCTTTTTTGACATTCACCAGACCATTATCAATGGCATGCTATATAGTTTACCAAGGTTTCTGTGTCAGGAACCAGCTCTTGACTTTTAGCAGATCAGGGTACAGATTTTTAGAGGAGGTCCCTGACAAAAATTTTCAGGCTTGCATTCTCACTCAAAGAAACTCCAGGAAAATCTGGTCTTTTTGGCTCTTCTTAGAAAAGGACTTTCACTTCTGTATATGCTCAGGATAAAAATATATTAAATATGAAACATATTTCATTTAATGTGATATAAAGGAGAGAAAAGGTTTATCCTCATTCCCATTAACAACTTGGTAAATTCTTGTTCTTTTTCTGGAGTGTTAAACTCACCTCTCCCAAACCCCCGTCTCACAGGCTCCACCTTCCTCCAAGAAACCATATAGTCCATATGACTCATAGTATTATTGTAGGCAAGGTCTATGTATTTGCTTCTCCACCTTGTGGCTTTACGTTTCCTTGCTTTATGGTACACATGGTTCCCCTCTGTATAGGTCTCCCTCTGATTTAGTTTTCTGCTATGTTGTTGTCATCAAATATCTGTCTCCCTTGCCTCTTTCTGGTACTGAGGCTGTATCTCCCTTTTGGTTGTACGGATGCAGTTCTGTTTTAGCACAGCCCTCTCTCCTAACATGACTTGGCATTCCCCCTCTCTAGTTGGCACCTACTGTCTGTGGCCTCCAGGTCAATGGGATGCTGCTCTTTGTTAGTGTTTCCCATCTCTACCTTCATATTCCCTTTTATTCAGAAGAAGCTCCTATCTTGTGTATGTACCCCTTAAGTCTTCAAGTGGAGGAGTTTACCTTATTCTTCTGGGCAAATTCCCTCTATATCAAGGGTTCATAAATATGTAACCAGGGATTCATGGACCTTGAAGGGCTAAAGGTGTATGTAAACTTGGATGGGGAAACAAATGACTTCTTGATTTTCACTAGCCTCTGAGATTTAGCATTTCCTTCAATTATGAATGCAGGTAACAGACTACAGTAGTATTAGCAATAGTTTTGACTTTGTCATCTATAGAAATAACAGATATTTTCATATCTCATTATAGGTGAAAACTGATTGGATGTTCAACATGACGTATGTTGCCTTGTCAAAGACCACCTCATAGCTTAATATTCTTTTTAAAGCTAAGGAACAACTACATTCATAGTGATGTGTCTTTTAAAAATAAAGTAAAACTTTAACTTGCTTATATTTTAAGTGTACTATCTTGTTATTTAACACATTAATAAAGAATACATATTATCATGCCACAAATTTATTTCTTAGGTTTTTGTTAACTATTTCAATATTGCCTTTCTTTTTTACTCCTATGAATATATGAATTTAACAACATTCTGAGAAGTCCATAGGTTTCACCAGATTGCCAAAAGACAGCATGGCTCAAAAAAGGTTAAGAACTTCTGCCCTACCTTAGCAAAACATTTTACAAAGTCTCTTATGTTATTATTTTGTGGGCTGGGCAATAAATAGTATAGTTACATGGATTTGGAACTGGCTAGACCAAAGAAAAGTTATTAATGACATCAAGTGATGTAATTGATGTAGTAGGTACTAATGATGTCAACTTGGACATTTTTTTTTAAATCAATGACTTGGAAGAAAGCAGAGATGGTGTATATTCTAGGCAGAGTTCTGATCTGGTATAATAGAATAATTGGAGTCTAACTATGCAAGGAAGTATTTGCCTTATTGAGACAGGATATAGTTTTTCAAACAGGGCACAAGGATCCATAGTGAGTGTCCTCTTGATGTTGATATCAAGCCTTTGAGAAAACATTCTTAGTGACTTACCCACTCCCAAGTGAAAATGACCTGTGTGTAGCTAGAGTTTCCATCAGGGCTGAGAAGCTCTAAAGCAATAGCCCAAGTGGACCTTAGGTACTCCTTGGGAGGTTTCTCTGTTGATAATTGCTCACCTGAAAGCCTGTACCTACATCCCAGATCATTAACCTGCGCAGAGTTCCTGATTAACTTGAACTTTATGGCAAAGATCAAATCCAGTTCCCAGCCCATCCTAACATGATTAGCAAATTTTCATACAACACAAACCTTGGGTGGGTGGATGGAATCTAATTAACATATTGGATGACAGGATCAGGATTCCAAAAGATACTGACAAACTAAAATGATGGGTTCAATTCAATAAGATGAAACTTAATAGGGATAAATATAAAATCCTACCTTTGAAAAAATAATTTGATAAGTACATGATGAGGGCTGTGTTGTTACACAGCTGTTTTTTTGTGAAAAAAATATCTGGAGGTCTTAGTGGACTGCAAGCTTAATATGATTTAACAATCCCCCAAATCAACCCAATCTGAAGATGCTTTAATGAAGCATAGTTTTCAGATTAAAAAAGGTGATAATGCTACTGCGTTTATCTCTGATCACAACATATCTCAAATACCACATTCAGTTCTGGGTACTATAATTTAGCAAAGAAATTGACAAAAATGAACCCATATGGTGATAGGAAAAGAATGTAAGGGTCAGTTGAGTGCAGTGAGGTGTTTTAACATGGAGAACACAAGACTGGGGGTGGTGCATAACATCTGTCCAAATACGTGATGGGCTGACACACAGAAGAGGGATTAGTTGTGTTCTGCTTGGCCCCAGAAGGCATAATTAGGAGAAAGAGGCAGAAGTTTTGGAGAGGCAAATTTCAGCTCAATAATTGGAAAGAAGTCTGAACAATTAGAATTGTTCAAAAGTGGAATGCATTGCCTTAAAAGATAGTGAGTTTTCTATAACTAGATGTCTTGGACTTGAGACTAGGTGACTGACCTCTTGTCAAGGTATGCTATAAACAGATTCTTATCCAGGTTATGGTTGGACTGAATTGCAATAACGTTCTAGTCAGTTTCTCTGCCTTGCATGTCTCCCCACTTCAATCCATCCTCCACTCAACTGCCCAAGGGCAGGTCTGACAATGTCACCCTCTTACTCAATAAACTCCAGTGGCTTCCTATCATCTCCAGAATCAAATATAAAATGCATTGTGGCATTTAAAGCCTTTTATAACCTGGCATCTCCCAACCTTTCCAATCATCTTATACTTTATTCCTTTCCACATACTCTATAACCTAGTGGCACTGACCTTGCTGTTTCTCATATAAAACATTCTGCCTCCTAATAACAAACATTTCACTGGCTGCTACCCATTTGTAGAATACTTTCCCTTCTCATTTCCAAATCCTGGAATCCCTGGCTTTCTTCAAGATTCAGCACAAATTTTATCCTGTGCAAGAGGTCTTTTACTATCCTCCTCTCCCTCCACATTGCTAGTGTCTTCCCTTTGAGATTACTTCCCACTTATACTTTATGTATTTTATGTGTACATAATTATTTGCATGTTGGCTCCCCCTTTAGAATGTGAACTCCTTGAGGGCAGGGATCATATTTTTTGTCTTTCTTTGTATATCCAGGGCTGAGTCCAGATCCTCAAACATAATAGGTCTTCAATCAGTACTGATTTAATAAATAACAAATAAGGCAGGTAGGTGGCAAAGTGGATAGAGTGTTGGACTCACCTGGATTCAGAAAAACTTGAATTAAATCTAGATGAGGTGCTTACCAACTAGGTGACTCTAAGCAAGTCATTTACCAACCTATGCCTCAGTTTTCTCATCTGTAAATGATGATAATAATAGCACCTTCCTCCTAAGTTGTTGAAAAGATAAAACAAGACAATTTAAAATAACTTTTCAAACCTTAATGCACTGTATTGTTACTACTACTACTACTACTACTACTACTACTACTACTACTACTACTACTACTGTTGTTGACTGAATGCATGAATGAACAAATGAATGGTGGGTGATTCTGTGGTCTTTTCCAACTCTGAGTTCATTTATAAAATGAAGAGTTAGACAAAATGGCAAATAGAGTTAGTTAATAAACAAATAAGAATTCATTAAGCACTTACTATGTTGCAGACACTGCACTAGGCACTGAGGACTTTCATTTTATTGGGGGAGACAGCAAATATGTAAATAAGAATATATAAAATAAATATAGGGTAAGTTTGGGGAGTGGAGAATCACAAAAGGCTTCATGTACAAGTCTCTTCCAGCTCTAAATCCCACATTTTATGCTCCCATGAATCCAATTTGGTTATCTTATCTTGAGATAATGATACATTTTCTTACCCTAAAGGAGTGGGAAGGACTAGTTAACCACTTGGAATTACATAATGGAATCCCTCCTTCATTAGAGGAGATGAAAGTAAACACTGGTATCAAGAAGTCCCACTGATTGGGTTACCTAACTTTCAAAATATACCTCATAGCAGGGGTAGGCAGTTATATGAGTTGCTTGGGATAGCTTGGAGGCAGAGGGAAGAGATGAGCTGGGCCTATAATTAATCAAAAACCCAAGCAATTCAACATTACTAAGGACCAGGCACTATATGTGGTGCCAGAGATACAAATAATGAAAGATTCCCTACTTTTAAGTAGCTACATCTTAATGAGGAAGTAAAGAGTATATGTAGGATAGGTATAAAGATAACAAGTTGAGACAACAATAATTCATTAAGTCCCTGCTATGTGCCAGATGCTGTGCTAGGTGCTAGGAATGCAATGAAAAGAAAAAAAAATAGTCCCTGCTGTAATGGAGCTCACAGTTTAATGGGGGAAGACATTCTTATTCAACCTTTCTCTCTCTCTCTCTCTCCCTCCCTCTCTCTCTCTGTCCTCCATATATACATACATACACATATGATATATCTTTGTACTAGATACACATATATACATACAAATCTATATACATGCAGACACATGTATATATGCATATATAATACATATCACATGATATTTATGGATAATATGATAAATACGATAAATGGGATATACTATTAAAGAGAAGGCATTGGTATTATGTGAAATAGGGAAAGCTTTTTTTTTTTTTGGAAGGTGGGATTTTAGCTTTGATCTGAAGGAACCCAGGAGATAAGGATGAGGAAGGAGAGGATTCCAGGACTGGCAGATAGCCTGTGAAAATAAATAGACCTGGGAGATGAGATGTCTTATGTAAAGAACAGCAAGGAGACCATGTCATCAGATGCCAGAATACATGGAGAAGGAGGAGTGGAGAAGATGGAAGTAGACTGAGGAAGTAGGAAAGGCATGGTTATGAAGGGCTTTGAAAGCCAATAGGATTTTATATTTGATTCTGGAAATAATAAGGAGCCAACAACAAGAACATACAGGATAAATATAAAGAGAATAAATACAAATAAATACAAAGGAGCTGTTGTGAGAGGACATTAACATTTGGGGGTGATCTGGAAAGGCTTTATGTAGAAGGTAGTTCTTGATCTAAATCTTGAGGGGAAAACAGAGATTCTATGAGGAGAGGTGAAAGAGTGCGTTCTGTTACTGAGGGATGGAAAGGAGATGAGAGGAACAAGGAGGAGATTAATTTATCTGGATGGTGGAGAGTAGGAAGGGAAATTCTTCTTTAATGCCATCTACATAGGGAATTAGCTGAAAATGTGAGAAGAGAGTTCAATGCATAATGGGGCTGGAATGATAGGTAGGCACTAGGTTGTGAAGGACTTAATAAGTTCAAAAGAGTTTATATTTGTTCCTAGAGGCAATAGGGAGCCACTAGTGTTTGTCAAGTGAAATAGTGACCTGGTCAGATCTGTGTTTTAGGAAACTAATGTGAAAGATGACCTAGAGTGGTAAGAGAATTGAGGCAGGGAGACCATTTAGCAGGCTGCTTCAATATTCTAGTCAAGTGGTGATGGAAGCCTGAATGACAGCCAGAGGTAGATACTTAATGTCAGCACCAGGTTGCAGTATAGCTACTTTTCAGATCTTTAATGCTTCTTTCCTCTAGCTCCAATTATCTACCAGCCTATGATCTAATGAGTCAGAGAGAAGCTACCTTGGTCCAATTGGCCCAAAGCTTAAATTTCAATGTTGCCTGTTGACTGACTATCTTGATTCTGAATGTGCTGAGCTAAATATACTCAACATGAGCCATGACAGTTTACCTGTCATGACTCATTAACATTTGAAAGAGAGTAGTGGATAAATCAGCATGTACTTTGCTCAATATTTATCCCTTGTAGAATACACAGAGAAAGGCACTCGGATCATTTGCTGAACATATCTAGTTTATTTTCCTGGCACATTCCATTATGGGTAGGATTCCCCTGACTCTTCCCTGAATCTCTATCACTCCTGAGCTTGGGATAGCAACCTCTAGAAGCTGTGGCACCTGATAAAAGAAAAGGGTTGTTGGTTTTTATTTTTTAATTTTTAAAAATATCTTGGAGTTTGGTTTCTCTAAATCATTGTGATGTGGGGTGGTCACAGGTCACATTTAACTGGTGCAGTTGCCTGTGAGAAATGTTAAACACAAACTATAAATAATGCAGTTGCTGCTGCCTTTGATTTTGGGGACTTTAGGAATTTGCCGCATTACAGAACAAGCTGCAAGGGCGTCTACACTGGCACCCTGCATGACTTTTCCAGAATTGCTCCAACTGCGATTTTTAGTTTAACTAATTAGCTGTCCTTCATAACAAGAGCTCATATTTATACACTACTTTGGCATGCAAAGGGGTAGCTTCTCAACAACTCTGTAGGACAGGTGGTAAATATACTATACTTATTTTACTGATAAGAGAAAAGAAGGGCAGAGAACATCATGGACCTCCCTTTAGTCACGCAATTAGTAGGCATCAGAGACAAAGTTTGAATCCAGGTTCTTTGACTCCGAAAGCCAGTGATCTTTCTACTAAATTAATGATTCTTAAAATGTCATCTGGACACAAGAGTTCTACAGGGGGATCAAAGCTAAACCTCTTTTCATAATAATACTGACATTTTAACTTCTGATATGGTAAATATTGATAGCTATAACGCATACAAACAAAAGTTCTTTGGGTTCTTAATAGTTTTTAAGAATGTACAGCATTCCTAAGATCAGAAAGTTTGAGAACTACTGTACTAAATGAATCAGCAAGCATTTATTAAGCCCTTACAGTGTGCTATGCAGCATTTCTGTACACTAAACTTATTAACTTCAGGTTTAGTTTTAAAATACCTTAGGATGTCATCATTTATGTCAGAAGTATAATTAAATTATCTGAATCCTTAAAACATTATTTTATTCCACTTAACTAAAAACATGCAACAATTTTAGAATGAGACAAAGTTATGTCATTCTAACATGAAGAAATCTGCATTTTACCTTATACTTAGTGCATTAAATGATTTAGTGGCATATGTGTAATTAATAGCACATACTGCCTTTTATTTGATGAGCTTTCATTCTGTTCCTCCCCCCAAAAGATACAAGAGCACACTAATTAGTTAATACCAGTTCCCAGAAGAAGCCTACAGACTTAAATACCTAACTCCAACTAAACTTTTTCCTACAAGATGGGATTCCGAGGGGTACTGTGAGTATCAATCAAATGAAGCTTCCCTTTTCCCAGATCTCAGGGTAGCTGGTTACCAACCACTCCTTAACTCTATCCCTGCAAGGGTGGCACGGGGCTCAGTATCTGTCCAGGGGTTCTGACTGTATTTCCTAATCAAATTCTTTGGTTCATGTCTCCACCTACTTAAATATGCCCTTCCTACATTTTTTTCCAGCTGACTAATGCCTGTGCCAATGGCCTTAAAGAAATTTAATTGGACAAAAGAAAAAGTAGTAAAAAGATTTATTGCTCCCATGGTAACGTAGAACTTACTTTCCATGGGATCCTGGGTCCCATTCTCTCCCAAAAGTAGAAACTGTTTCTGGGTTGGAGTCTGATTCTTTTTTCTCCTGCTTTAGGGATCAGAGCTGACCTGGAAGCCAGTGACCTGCTTTAGACATCCTGCTTCCCCACGAAATAGGAAATGGATACAGTTAGCTCACCTCCCATCGTCTACACCAAAATTAGAGGGTGATGTAGAAACTTGCAGCAACCCTTTTGGTCCAGATGTACAGACAAATAGGGCAGCAGGATGTCAGCTCTAGAGTACTGGGAGCTAGAGCCAAAAAAGGAAATTAGTGATCACATAGTCTAACCATATCGTTTTATAGATGAGGAAATCGAGCCCTGGAAAAGTTAGGTGAGTTGCCCAAGGTCACACAGATGGTAAATGGCTGAGCTGCAGTTAGGACCCAGGTTCTCTGACTCCACACCTTATGCCTCGGTGCTGTATTGCAGTATATCCCTGCAGCCCCTGTGCTGAAATAGAAAACTAATAAAATGCCCTGGAGGCTAATTCCCAGGTAGCACAGCCTGACTATTAAATTTAATGCTGGCAGCAGAAGGGGGTCAAGCACAGCCCCAGGAGTCAGTGTACCCCTCTCTGTTACCTTTAAAAAAAAGTCATGGGGGTTGTGTGTCTTGCGCCACTGTCTCTCTGCAAATATATTCATCAAATCCATCTCTAAATCATGGAGAATTCACCAATTGTCTTGCCTCTTTTTGTCTCACTGCAGCCAGGAATTGTCGTCCTGCTCTACATGTAAAAAATATTGATTGCATGCTAAAACCTGGCTCCTTTAAAAATAGTAGGCTGCTGAGTCATTCTCTCAGACTGTGGGTTAATTGGAGCAGCTGGGGCAAGGCCTAATGCCTCCTTTATAACTGAGAGAGGTTTTGCTTTAAGAGGCAAGCTAACCCTAATCAGACTGTGCCAAGAAGCTGTTTTTCTAGGACAAGGAAGAATCAGACCAGGTGAATGAAAGTGAATTAAGTAATTGTGACTCCTAATAACTTAAGTCTCATTCTTCATCACTGATGCACTTCTGAGAGAAACAAGAAACAATATCATATATCTACCAAATGATGCAACCAGAACACTATTAAACTATAAGGAGGAAGAAGAGGATAATAATGAGGACACAGTGCCTTGTCTGTCTGTCTGTCTATTTATCTATCTTTCTATCTGGTCATTAATGTATATATGCATATATATGCATAGAAATGAACATAAATATATACTCTGACAGATAAGTTCTATAGGTTATATACATAATTGAATGTAATCATCTGGATTGGGGCAAGCAAACTATGGACTGAAGGTCAAATGCAGCCCACTGCCGGATTAGTACAATGCAACTTAATTTTTTAAAATATAGAAACCATTCTTAGCTCATTGGCCATACAAAAAACAGGAGTCAGGCTAGATTTTGGGGGAGGGCTGTAGTTTTTTGACCTCTAATCTGGAAAGTAGACATTTTTATCTACTTAGTTTTTTATTTATGATGAAGGCTAGATGAAATTCTTTGGAGTTGAAAATCTCTTCCGGGAGGCTTTTTTACTGAGCTTGCTGCAACTAGCATGACATCAACAACCTGGAGAAACTAGAGGAATCTTTCCTCAGAATGGTCTGTATCCCAGATTTCTTACATTGCAGCTGTGAGCCCACATTTCTCTGTTATATGCTTCCCTTGAAATTTATAATCAGTCATCTAACTGTAACACATAAGGTTTACCTTGTAATATTAATAAATAATAAACAAGACTATCACCATTATTACATCTTTCCTGGAATTATGAACATGTATGATAGATGGATTGTAAATTCCATGGACTAAAATTCTATAGGGGAAGCCAGCCCAAGAGAATAGGGATTTTAAAAATTATTTATTTGTCCCCAATTATATCAAAACAATTTTTTAAACATTTACTTTTTTTTTTTTTACATTTTGGGTTCCAAATTCTATCCCTCCCTTCCTGCTTGGGATGGTAAGCAATCAGATATAGGTTATATATGTGCATTCCTGTAAAACATTTCTATATTAGTTATTTTATATAAGAAGATTTGAACAATATAAAAAGACTGAAGGAAAGTGAAAAAATAACATTCTTCAGTCTGTATTCAAACAGTATTAATTGTTTCTCTGGAGGCAGACAGTATGCTTCATCATTAGTCCTTTGGGATTGTCTTGGATCATTGTATTTCTGAGAAGAGCTAAGTCATTCACAGTTCTTCGTTGTACAATATTGCTGGTGTTGTATACAACTTTCTCCTCGTTCTGCTTCACTTCACATTGCATCAGTTCATGTAAGTCCAGGTTTTTCTAAAATCATCCTGCTTGTCATAAGAATAGGGAATTCTTAAGAATTATATTCTGAACATGCATTAATAAACAATTCCAATGAGATGGAAACCTATGTGGATGCATAGGTAATTCACAAACCAAAATAAAAATTTCTTAAAGATACTTCCCTTGTTGGAAGAGTGCCTATGAGGTAGCGTTTTGCTCTACTGAATAAAATGCTTTTCATAATCAATAAATAATAAGCCAAATGGGATTTTGTATTCTCTACACAGTTCAGTCAAATGTATGATGGTGAAGATATGGTGTACTGTGACATATTACTTGTAAAAGCCAGCTTGTTTCCTATTGATTATCCTCTTTGAGGATGCCTTCAATATGTATGGGTAGATGATTCTCATAAATGTTTTATATTGATGAGAACATAAATATATGGGTAGATATTTGGTATTCTCTTGATTGGTCTCTTTATGTTAATAAGGCTTCTTCCATGAGAGTTTTTCCATCTCTTTAATATCTTTCCCTCTTTCAGATACCTTATGAATCAATCTATCAATGCCTTCACAACTGCATTTCCTCTACCAAGTATTGCCTCTATGTTTACTTATTCTGATCCAGCTATTTTTCCTGACTTTGTTCTCTTTGATGCCAATTCTACCTCCTTTCCAAATGTATCTAAGACTGAGATGTTAGGGGACAAGTAGGATGATTCTTATATATTAAAAAATAATGTTAGTTTCTGAGTACCCTATGCATCCACATAGGTCTCTTCAAATAATTCCTGTTTTTCTGCCTCATTGGAATTATTTCTACTGCATCTGCAGAATTTAATTAAGTTTCCCACTCTCTTGGGCTAACTTTCCCTGTTGAATTTTAGCCTAAGGGATCCAACTTTCCTTCCTCTGAACCCTCTCAAATTTGTTACCACAAAGTCTTGGGTTCATGTCAGACTATGCTTGGTTTTCTTCTCCTTCTCTCTTGCTAGCTACAGGAAGCCACTTACCCCCAAGATTCCCATCATTTGTATCCTAGCAACTAGTTCTTCCCTGCAGGTACAGAATAGAATTTTCCTTTGTTGATACCTCCAGCTTTTGAAGGAAGAAATTATCATTAAGGCATGTCAACAAGTCAGGTCTTCTGAAAGAGAGAGAGAGAGAGAGAGAGAGAGAGAGAGAGAGAGAGACAGAGAGAGACAGAGAGAGAGAGAGAGAGAGAGAGAGAGAGAGAGAGAGACAGAGAGAGAGAGAGAGAGACAGAGAGAGAGAGAGAGAGAGAGAGAGAGAGAGAGAGAGACAGAGAGAGAGAGAGAGAGAGAAAACCTAAATCAGTCTGGATAATTTAAGTCCCTTCCTCACTATATCATGTCTCAGTGCCAGACTTTGATTCCAGGCCCACCACTTTTTCTGCTGAAGTATATCACCAGTCATCATATCATGCTTGATCTCAAATAATGAGGACATTGCATGGATGATAATAGAATATTGCAGATGCAAAAGGTTGAAAATTTTCAGAACACTTAACTATGTCTCTGGTAGAGAACCAGAACTAGAACTATTAGTTGATTGTCATTTCTCTAAGTTGGATGGGCAATAGCTCAGTTTTTTCAAAAACTATATCTGGAAGGATTGTGGGATAACTCTTCTCTGTAAAAGTAGACTTCCCAAAATAAATGTAGTGTGTGCTGTGGGGACAAGTTATGAAAGAAAAAAAAATCCTTAAACATATATAACACCTTCCACTAGTTTCCAGGCATCATTATGCCATAGAATAATGGCATAGAATTTGGGTCGGGGCATTACTATACCATTATGTGGAGTCTGGTGAGATCCCTGTGCTTATCCTCCCTCCCCCAACAATATGCTTCGTGATGTCCTTTTTGGGACACTGTTCAGTCAGTATGATTGTAGTGAAACTTTCCTGTATGTTTTTATAAGGCACTGGAAATATGCCATTGGAGGGTCATAAAAATCAAGAAACACTCATTTCTTTTTGAAACCCTTTTCAGTATGGGACAGTTCCTGCACTTTTCTGAGAGGCAGGATAACTAGAAAGTTGCAGGATACATTTTTTTAAAGGAATCATAGAAGGCTTTCAATTCAAGCAACAGTTATTAAACACTGCTGTGTGCTTGACACTGAGAGAAACATGAATAAGACAGTCCCTGTCTTCCAATAGCCTAAAATCTAACGGGACAGAGAAGACATGTATAGAAATCTTTGATCGATTCCTAATCCCATTGATATTTACTTTCTCCAACAGTGCAGATTGCAGCTCACACACCTTATTCTATATGATTCTTGTTTATATGCTCCCATAATTTATCCATAAGAGATCTGTCCAACATTATGGAAATGTTTAGCTTCATGTTGTAAATTTTGGTGGATATCAGTGTAGCATTCAGGCTTGTTTATAGAAAAAGGGGAGCTACATATACATAGAGATAACTTTAATATGAATCAGTGTATGCTAGGTACATAAACACATGTCATGGGTTAGTAGATAGGATGCTGGACTCATAATCAAGATACCTTGGGTTCAAATCCTACCTCTGAAGCTTATTAGCTGTGTGACCCCAATCAAGTGACTTACCTTTTTATTGTCTCAGGCATCTATTTAGGACTTAAGTGGGAGGCACCATGGTATGTGGTACAATGGAAAGAACACCAAACTTGCACTTGAGTTTGAATTCCAGTTCAGCAACTTACTTCTTATGTGACCAAATCATTTCCCTTCTCTGAGCCTCATTTTCCTCGTATGTAAAATGAGAGTTTGGCTTAGACTTCTAAGGTCCCTTCCAACTGTGATCTAATGATGTGCTGAGCCACAGAGTGGTTCTTTCTTCATATCTGGAAGGAGTTCTCACACTAGAAATGTCAGATCCTTTGCAAATATATCTAAGTGCATAAAAGAGGCTATGAATAGCTTCTGTGAGCATTTAGAACAGGAAGAGAAATTGCTTCTGCTTTTGATTGGAAGAATCGGGGAGGCTTTGTGGAGGAGGTATCATTTAAGCTGGGCTTGGGAGAATGGATAAGATTTCCACAGGTGGTCATGGGAGAATAGATTATGTGTGTAAGGAATGTTGAAAAAATACGAAACATTTTGAAGAAATGGTGAATTGTCCTCTTTGGCTGTGCCATAGAAGATGGCAAAGGGAAGAAGTATAAGATAAGAATAAAGATGTAGGCTGAGATCAGGAATTCTGAATATGCCAGTCTAAAGGAGTTTAGATTTTATTCAGTAGGCAATATGAAACCCCTGAAGGTTTTGAGAGTGGAGAGAAATATCATTAGAATCTTGCTTTATGAAGATTAATCTTTTTGTAGAATTAATTGTAGTAAGGAGAGACTTGAGGCAGGAAAACTTTTAGACTTAGAGTTGGCTCCAATTTGTCTCCAAATGCTGATAAGACTTGGCCTACTGTGGCCTGGGAAAATGAGCCAATGGCATTATCTAAGATCTCAGGCAAATGAGGTTTCCAAGGAGAAGAAAAGGAAGTGAATGTCTGAAGCTGAAACTGGAAGAAGGCTTAACATCAGTAAGTTGCTTTGAGAATCCACTTCATGAGAATACATTTAACTAAAGGCACAATGTCTTCTTCTAGGAGGTAACCCCTTTGCTACTCTGAGGATTTTAATAATACCTTCTGAAATTATACATTAAATTCAACATCAGTGCAGGAGAAGCAGTTCATGGCATCATGGAAAGAACAGTGGTTCTGCAGTCTGAAGGCCTTGGTTTGATTCTCACCTTTTTTGCTTATTACTTGTGTGACCTTGGACAAATCATTTAATCTCTCTAGGAATCAGTTTGCTTATCTGTAAAATAGAAGAGATTAGACTAGGTGACCTCTAAAGTACATTTTAGCTGTGCTGCAACATGTATGATCTAAATTTCCACTTATGACCTGTGCTTGGTCCCTTACCTAGCTTAGGGTCATTCAACAGACTACTGAGGAAATCCCCAATTCACCAGATAATAGCATCACCCTTTTCTTCAGCAGTGGACACTCTGGTTTCTTTCTGGTATATATATGTATATGTGTGTGTGTATACACAGAGTGTATGTATGTATGTATGTATACCAGAGTGTATATATGCACATTTACATATATATTCTTTTTATTGTTGATTTTTTAATTTCTGTATTAGTTTTTTAAATTTAATTTATTTTTTCAATTAACCAAAATCTACTTTTCCTCTTTCCCAACTCTCATCCGTATTGAAGATAAAAAGAACAAAACTTTTGTAAAAACAAAAAAAATGTGTGTAGTCAGGTCAAACAAATTTTCTCATACACACATGTATGTGTGCATATGTATCTGCATTCTGTGTCCATCACACAGAATGTCTCTCTGTTAGGAGGTAAGTATCCTTTATCATCATGGTTGGTCATTGCGTTGATCCGAGTTCTTAGGTATTTCAAAGCTGTTTGTTTTTAATATATTGTATAAATTGTCTTTTTTGGTTCTGTTCATTTTGCTGTGCATCAATTAATATAAGTCTTCCCAGGTTTCTCTTAAAACATCCTATTTATAATTTCTTAGAGCACAATAATATTTCATCACATTCATATACTATAACTTGTTTAGCCATTCCCTAGTTGATGGATATCCCCTCATTTTTTCACTTCTTTGCCTTATCAAAAGAGCTGCTATAAATATTTTTGTACACTGGATCCTTTTCCTATTTCTTTGATTTATTTGGGGATACAGAGCTAGTGGTAGTGGTATTTCTGGGTCAAAGGCTGTGCTCAGTTTAATAATTTAGGGGTACATAGATCCAAATTATTTTCCACAATGGTTGGACCAATTCACAGCTTTACCAAAAGTGCATTATACCCATCGATGTACCCATTTTCCCATGTCTCTTCATGAACTTTACTTTTTTTTTAACTTAGCCATTCTGAAGGGTTCAAAGTTGTTTTAATTTCTATTTCTTTGATTATTAGTGATTTAGAACATTTTTTATGTGGCTATTGATAGGTTGGATTTCACCCTCTGAAAATTGCTGTTCATATTCTTTGACCATTTATCAATTGGGAAATGACTCTCATTCTTTTGAATTTGAATCAGTTCCCTATATATCTGAGAAATAAGACCTTTACCAGAGAAATTTGCTGGAAAGATTTTTTTCTCCCTTTTCCCTCATTCTCTTCTAATTTTAGTTTTATTGATTTTATTTATGCAAACACATTTTAGTTTTAAGTAATCAAACTTATCTATTTTATTTTCTGTGGTCCTGTTTATCCCTTGTTTGATCATGAATTCTTTCCTTGTCCATAGATCTAACAGGTAATTTCTTTCTTGCTCTTCTGACTTGTTTGTGATATTACTCTTTATATGAAAGTCATGTATCATTTGGAACTTATCTTGGCATACCATGACATGATATTGATCTATATCCAGGTCTATATCAGACTATTTTCTTTCAAGTGTATTTTTACTAGAGAATTTCAGCCATAGATAAGACATATCTGTGTTTTTTTTTTTAACTATTTGATGGTGGAAAATTGGCTAGGACCAGTGCATGGTCATATCTCTTTCTTTTGTTTGTGAGGTTAAGAATTGTTGAGATCCCCAACTAGAAATAAAAGTTCTTGCCTGGCCCTGAGTCTTGTGGGCCTGGTTGTAGGATGAAGCTCTAACACCTTGCCCACTCAGGGGAAATGTCACTTTTTTCTTGGCCTTCCTTCAGAAAGCCAGGCAGGGATCCCCTAGAGGCACCTTTCCACTGGCAATAAAGGGAGAAGTAAAGTGTATTTTTCTCTTTTCTGGCAACAGCTTTTTGCTTTGCTTTCCCCTCTTGGGAAATTATTCTGTTGGCACAAAACAAGTAAAAATAAACAAACCTAACCTGAAATATGCATTAGAGCTTAGTTATTTTTGGAGGTTCCCAAGTTTGAAAATGGTTGAAAGCTGACCAGTTACGAGCTACTCGGAATTAATTTTCTAAGGTTCATTGGAAGACCAAGGCAGTCCATGCACTTGAGAAAGGTTAGAAAAAAATGCAGCCATGATTTTTAGGCCCTGTAAAAAATTTGTGGAGATGAAACTTTCCTGTCCTTTACCATTCTCATTTCGATGAGGGGGGTGGTTTGGTGAAGGAAA
Source organism: Phascolarctos cinereus (assembly GCF_003287225.1). NCBI lineage: Eukaryota > Metazoa > Chordata > Mammalia > Diprotodontia > Phascolarctidae > Phascolarctos > Phascolarctos cinereus. Next base: position 167,637,319 of record NW_027555847.1, read on the forward strand.
AGCAGTTGAGGAGGAGATATGATTCTAGGTCCTGAAAAGAGCTTTAGTTCTTCCCATCCATCACCCGCTAGCATTGTTGCTGTGTCAGAAAGAGTGCTGGGTTTTGAATAAGGAAATCTAACCTCAGTTCTGGCATTTACTAGTGTGTTGATGTGGAGAAGACTGACAATTCTTCAGGCATCAATAAGTCAATGAGTCAACAAGCCTGTATTAAGCACTTACTATATGCCAGACACAGGGTATGCAAAGAAAGGCCAAAAAAAAAAAGTCCCTGATCTCAAGGAATTGAGAGATGTAGCACACAAAAGGAAGATGAAGAAGGGGGGGGGGAAGGTGATTTAAGAAGAATGGAAGATGTAGAAAGCCTAGAGAGGTTAGAGTGGAATCTGGAGAGGAATAGAGACAGGTCTGACCTGGCCATTTTCCTTATGTAAATGTTATAGCATCTTAAGGTTCACATTCTATACAATGGACGTTATGCTAAATTTCCTCACATGTAATTTTAATTCCATGGGATCACAAATTTAAGAGCTGGAATAACCCTTATAGGCTACAGAGTCTAACCTGCTCATTTTATGGATGAAAATGCTGAGTTTCAGAGAGATTTGAATGGCATGCCCAGAGTCACATAGGTAGCAAGTATCTGAGTCAGGATAAGAACTTAGGTCTTCCCAGTTCCTTTTTTTTTTCTTTAAAGTGAATTAGATTCTATGCTATGAAGTATACCTTGTTAAAAGGAAGGTGAGTAGCAGCATGCTACAGTACAAACAGCACTTGTTTTAGAATCAGAAGATCTGAGTTCAAATCCCGGCTTTGCCACTTACTACCCACTGGGCCTTGGGCAAATCATTTAACCTCTTTGGGCCATGGTTTTCTCATATGTAAAAATGAGGGCAATTAGACTAGATAGGTTCTAATATTCCTTTTAGTTCTAACCTGTGAGATCATCATAAATGGCATGATGTTTTAGAGGAGTGATTCAAATATCTCAGAGAAGGCAGGACTTTGGCTTTGAATTTGTAGTTCAGTTATATTCAGTCATGTCTGACTCTTCATGACCCAATTTGGGATTGTCTTAGCAAAGATATTGGAGTGGTTTGCCATTTCCTTCTCCAGCTCATTTTATAGATGAGGAACTGAGGCAAACAGGGTTAAACAGCTTGCCCAGGGTCCCACAGCTACTAAGTGTTTGAGACAAAATTTGAACTCAGGAGGATGAGTTTTCCTGACTCCAGGCCTGGCACTCTATCCAATGTGTCACCTAACACCTGTCCCCTGGCTTTACATAGAAACGTGTAAAGATATCCAAAGTAAGTCTTGTCAAGAACAACTAACTAACAAACAATAATGACAGATAGTATTATCAAATACAATAATAATGATAATATTATTATAGCTAACACTTACATAGTACTTACTATGTGCCAAACACTGTGCTAAGTACTTTACTAGTGGTGGAATTGCTATTTACCTGGATTCCAAGAACTCAGACTCACAAATGAACAGGGTGTTTGTATTTTTGCATTCCCTACAATATTCAAGCATGTTCTATACTTAAGCTGCTCCAACCTTTGGATGATTGAACACATATTTAGAAGAGAGGCAGCTGGGGTATAGTGAGAAGAGCCCTTGGCCAAACAGTCATGGGCCCTCCATTTATATTCTGGCTTTGTTACTTATCCTATAACCTTGGCTAAGTCACGTCTTTCTTGGACCTTTATTTATTTATTCATTTATTTGTTTGTTCATTCATTTGTTCATTTGTTTATTTATTTTTGCTTTGTAAAAGAAGAGCATTTGACAAAATGATCTCTAAAGGTCTTTCTGGATCTAAATTCTATGTTGCTGTAACAGAGAGGACCAGCAGTTATCAATAATAATTTGTTTTATATGCATTTTATGGAGTAACAGTAAAAAGGCCTTTTCTCAGTCCTCATCCATCTTCATTGCTCTTCAGTGTTTGATGCTGTTCATCACTCCCTTTTTCTAGTGCCCTCTTTTCTATTAGGTTTTGTGAGATTTCTGATTCCTAGTTCTCTTCACTCAATCAACAAGTGTTTATTAAGTCGTCCCACTCTATGCCACAAAGGCAGCTAGGTCGCACAGTGGATAGAAGGCTGGGCATTAAGTCAAGTAGATTCCTCTTGCAGAGTTCATGTTTTGCCTCAGACACTTACTAGCTGTGTGACCCTGGGAAGTTGCTTAACCCTGTTTGCCTCAGTTTCCTCATCTGTAAAGTGAGCTGGAGAAGGAAATGGCAAGTATCTTTGTATCCAGTACCTTTGCCAAGAAAACCCCCAAATGGGGTCACAAAGAGTCAAACATGACTGAAATGACTGAACAAGAAGAACAACAACTCTGTGCCAGGCACTGTGCTAGGGATACAAAGACAAACGTGAAACAATACCTTCCCTTAAGTAGTTAGCTATTCTATCAAGTGAGGAAATATGTTCATTTAGGAGATGACACAATAGATAGAGTGTTGGACTTGGAACTAGGAAGATCTGAGTCTAGATCCTGGCTATGTGACCCTGGACAAGTCACTCAAATACTCCTGTGTCTCAGTTCTACCCATCTGTAAAATAGGATAATGTTAGCAGCTACCTTACTGGGTTGTTGTGAGGATCACATGAGATAACATATGTTAAGTACTTTGCTAACCTTAAAAAATTATATAATTATACCATAATTATATAAGAAAGCACTAGCTAATATTATTGTACATGAATATACATACAGACTAGATACACAGACATTCTGTGGTTATTGGTATTAGTAAGTGCAGGAATCAGAAAAGGCTTCAGGTCCAAGGTGGCATTTGAGCTAGGTATTGAAAGAAATGAGTTGAAAGAGGATGAAAGGAAATGGCAATGCAATTTAGATGTGAAAGAGAGCTGCTGAAAAGGAGCAGAAGTGGGCAATGTACTCCCTTGTATGAGGAATAGTAACAAAACTAGTTTGACTGGGCTATAGGGAATAGCTTCATTTTATAGATGAAGAAATTGAGGCTTATTCAGAAAGTGATTTTACTTTGCTTGGAAGGCATCATTCTATAATACCCCCACTGGTGATTGCTCAGGTCTACTTGAACAACTCCAGTAGTGGAGAACTTATTGCTTTAGCAGTTCCCTATTCCATTCTTTGAACGTAGCTCACTGTAAGAAAAATCTTCCAAATATTGAGATAAAATAATCTCTTTAAGTTTTACCCATTGGTCTCAATCCTGCCCTTTATAGAGTTACCAGAGCAAGCCTATTTCTTCACATAACAGCCTTTTAAGTCCCTGAAGTCAAAGACTCTTCCTTCTTCTTCCCCCCCCCAGGATAAATGTCCATAGTTCCTCAATTCTTATTTATATTTAATCCCCTTACAATCCTAGTTGTCATTCTAGTTTATCAATGTCCTACTTAGGATGTGGTACCTAGAACAATTCTTAATACTTCAGAGATGATTTACCAGGATAGAGTTGGGACCCAATATCCCCTCCTTCATTTTATAAGCCATATTTCTATTTGATGCCCCCTAGTTATGGCTCCTATACTTTCACATGGCCTGTCTTTCAAAGAGACAGTAGTGGTAGCTTGGTTCTAGTTCTTGTTAAGATAGCCATTGAAACCCTTGCTGCCAAGGATGGGTAAGGACCATCTTATTTAGGAAACTTCAGGGGCACACTTTTCTGCATTCATTCTTTGTCTCCCAAAATCTAATAAGGACCCAGAGACAATGTAAAACTGAAGTAATTTGTATTACAAGAAAATTAGGGTAAAGTTGGGCAAAGGCATCACTTATATAGTACCACCCTCAAGAGAACTCAACAAAACAGTAAAAAAAGCCAAAGTTTGGCCTTTATACCCAATGTCTCATCTTTTTATGATATAACATAATAACCACATAATATCCATATAATAACCATTTAAAGTCCTACTGCCATTAGGACCTGATCTCAGAGAAGGTTCCATAAGTCATTGGAAAAAACATAGTACTATCAATGAATACATCAATTCTAGTTCTGGCTGTGCCACTGTGTTACTTTAGGCAAGTCATATTCATTCTCCAGAGTCACCAAACTCCTAGAAGAGGTTATTTACACTCACCACCTCTGCTTTCTTATCACCTCACACTCACTCTTCATATCCTTCCAATCGACTTCTGATCAGAACATTCTCCTGAAACTGCTCCTTGCAAGGTCACCAGTGACCTCTCAATTGTCAAAGCCAATGGCTACTTCTTAGTTTTCATCCTTTTGAACTTTCTGTAGCATATGACAATGTTGACCACCTCGTTTTGGAGGCTCTCTTTTCCCTTGGCTTCTGCGACACTGTTTTATCCTGGTTCTTCTCCTGTATATCTGACTGCTCCTTTTTGCCTTCCTTTTATAATTCATTGCTCTCCTTCCACCCCCTAAACATGGATGTACTCCCAGCATCTTCCCTCCCTTCTCTTTCTATAAAGTCTCCCTTTGTGATCTCATCTACTTTCATGGTTCCAATCAGCTACATACATAAAGCAGCTGACTCTCAAATCTACATGCCTGCTCCAATCACAAGCCTGAGCTCTGATTGCTGGACATCTTTCCACATGGCTCTTCTATGGGTACTTCAAAATCAATATGTATAAAACTAGACTCAGCATGTCTTCCCTTAAACCTCTACCTTCTGCCCCAATTTGAAATGCTTCATGGTATAATGGAAAGAGTTTAACTCTAGAATCAGAGGACCTGGGTTCAATATTGGTTTTATGATTTCTACTTGTTACCCTGGGCAAGTCTTTTGACTTCTCTAGATCTTAGTTTCCTCAGCCAAAAAATAAAGGGGGTAGTGGGCTATATGTTTTTTAAGGTCCCATCCAGCTCCAAGTTTATTTTTCTAAGAACTACTTAAGTACTGCTGATGGCAAAACTTTCCCTAATCACACAGATTTGAAATGTTGATTAAAAAATAACTTTGACTTTTGCTTGTCTCTCAGACTCACCTTTTGAGATTCATTTTCACATCACTTCCATCAGTTCATGCTATGGTCCAGCCAAATTGGACTTCTAGCCATTTCATGATCTTACCCTAAATTTCCTTGCTTCTGGGAAAACTAAAATACTTTCTACAAAGAATCATAGAAAGTTTTAGTTGGAAGGAATCTTGGAGATAGTGGAGTCCCTCCTTTGACAGATCAGAAAAGTGATGCTCAGAGAGGTTGAGTCATCCAAAGGCACACAGTATTACAGCTGAGAGAAGAATCCAGGACTCTTGTATCCCAATCCAAGGCTCTTTCTGTTATACTATCCTTCTAGTAGGATAACTTTTATTAGAGCTTTTTTATTTTTTCTACCTTACTCTGACCCACCAATCTGTTGATAGTGAACCACTGAAAAATGGGGAGCCATTGAGTACCTAATATAGATACAGCAGTGTGCTAGATACTGTGGAGGATATCAAGGACTAAAATATAAGATATGGTCCTTCCCATCAAGAAGTTTTCAACGTAGGCATGGGAAAAAAAGCTAACTATACATGGCAGTATATGCTAATTACCAAAACAATAGAATGAACATATTGTTATAGAAATGGCAATATAGTATGGTGGAAAAGTGTGATGTATCTGAATTTGGAGGACCAGCATTCAAAACCTATCTCTGCTATGTGCTGTCTGTGTGACCTTGGGTAAGTCACTTGGATGAGAAATTTCTGGATCTGGTTGTTTGAGTAGATGACCTTCGAGGGCCCTCCCAGCTCTAAATCTACCATACAATAATTCTGTGAATCTAGAAGAAGAAATCAGTATGAGTTGGAATGGTCAAGGGAGGCTTCATGAGGGATTTGGAACATGAGCCAGCCCTTGAAGAAAGAGTTAGGATTCACATAGATGGAGATGAACACAGAAGAACATTCCAGGCAGAAATGGCCTGAGCAAAGAAGCTGAGACAAGCAGACTGAAAACATTTTCAGGGGAGAATAACTACACAGACCTGGCTGTAGTTAAGGGTTTGTATTGAGAAGTCTTGGGATCTCTCAGTTTTGTTATATTTAAATGTTCTGCTCTGATGTTGCTTTATTTTTATTTGCTTTGGGGAGGTTAGGACTAAGGAGTAGAGACTAAGGTCTTCAATACTAGATTATGTAGTAGGCACCGTATCACATATAATAAGTGTTTCCCATACCAAAGTATAGGGAAAATCAATAAAATGTCCAAATTATTGACAATAATTGCTCTTTACTCTGCAGCCTTTTCAAGGTCTTTTAAAAGTTTGTGGATTTAAAGAAGTCAGTATCTTTGGTACTAAAAGTTTATAGCAAACTTGTGGTTGGGTGACATTGCTGTGGAAAATGGCAAGCCTTTAAGTATTTATTGGTGATGTGATGAAAGTGGTATTTTAAGATGATTGATTAATGAAAGAAAATAAAATTTAAAATTATAGAACAGGGAAGGGAATTTTTTTGACAGGTCTGTTGTACTATCAAGGGACAATGGAATACCAAAAAAAAAAGAAAGAAAGAAAGAAGGGAAGAAAGAAAGAAAGGAAGAAAGAAAGAAAGAAAGAAAAAACAACAATTCCAAAACAGGAATTAACAAATCATAATGGGCAAAGGAGGTCACTGACTCTATTATCCTATTTGTGGACAGAATTATATTCAAATATCCTATTCATTAAGAATTTATAAATATCCACTATTTGCTATGCATTAGAGAGACAAAAATGTGACCCTCCCTGGCTTCAAGGAACTTACATTCTTTGGGTAGGAGGTGGCAAGACAACAAATGCACAGATAGGTAGATATAAATACCTACAAATGCAAAGTAATTCTATGGGTAGGGATTGGATTGGGAATGGGGATAGGGACAATGGTAACAACTTGGAGGGAGCTAAAGAGATGGGGCCTCACATAGGAAATAACACTAGAGCTGAGCCTTGAGAAGAGGTAGGAATTTTAAGGGGGAAAACATGAAAAGTTAGGGAGCATTTGAGGATTGGGAGATAGCCTGCATGGAGTCAGAGAGATGGGTGATGGAGGTAGGCTGGTCAGATTGTGAAAGGCTTCAGATACCAAACAGGAATATGTATTTATCCTAGTATAAGTGGGATAACTTCTTGAAACTTTTTGAGCAGAGGAGTGACATGGTCAGACTTATGCTTTAGGAGTACCGATTTGGCAGCTTTTTAGAGGGTGGACTGAAGAAGGTAGGGAGAACAATTAGGGGAGGCTATTGCAGAAGTCTAGGTGAGAGGTGATGAGAGCCTGAACCTGGGTGGTGGCTGTCAGGATGAAGAGCCTGGGATTGATTTGAGATCTATAGAGGTAGAATACACAAGGCTTTACAAGTGACTGCATATGGTCAATAACAGAGAGTGAAGAATCAAGACTGACATCAGATTTTAAAACTGGGTGGGGAGGGGCTGGAAGGATAATGTTGCCCTGGTTAGATAAAGAAAAGTTACAAAAAGAATATGTTTTCAGAGTGGAAGGTACTGAGATAAAGAGTAACATGTTCTGTTTTGGACTTGTTAACTTTGAGATGTCACCGCTGGACATTTTTCTATTAGCACTTCAAAGTCAACATGTCTAAAGCTAAACTCATAATCTTTTCCTTTAAACTTGCTTCTTATCCCTCAATTTGAAAGGCAGTATAGCACAATAGAAAGAATGCTAACCCTGGAGTCAAAGGACTTGGGTTCAAATCCTGGCTCTCCAACTTCTACCTGTGACATTAAGATATAGATGTCCAGGCGACAGTTAGTGACTTGGGACCAGAGTTCAAGATAGAGATGCAGATAGATATGTAGATCTGGGAATCATCAGCATAGAGATGATAATTGAAGTACTGGGAGCTGATGAGATCATTGAGAGACTGAGCATAGACAGAAATGAGTAAAGAATGCTCAACAAAGGTTTAGGGGGTATGCCTATAGTTGAGGAGTGAGACATAGCCAATTAAGATCCATCAAAGAGGCTAAGAAGGGGGTAGCTAGATGGGTAGGAGTAGAAGCAGGAGGGAGCATTGTCATGAAAACACAGAGGACGGAGTGTCTTAGAGGAGGAGGTGGTCAGCAGCATCCACTGCTGTAGAAGTTTCAAATATTATGAGAACAATGTGTTGCTCCCCTTATTCAGAAGTCTCTCTGTATGGACATTAACCTTACTAAGGAAACTGTTTTAATGTTGGAGCACTTTTACTCCCTTATTTCTTTCCTGCATTTTTTCCCCAAAGTAGCACAAGCCCTTTTCCTCTCATTCTGTACTACATGGAAATGGTGAAAGACTAGTTATCATACATCTTATAATAATTCTTCCAATTACTGACAGCATTTACCCAGTCACCCCTCAGTCTTCTCAAATTCCTCTGCAACATTGAATCTAGGCTAAAGAATTCAGTTAAAAATAAATGAAAGGGATTTTGCTGTACAGGGAGAAGATTTTATTATTTGGCTTGGAAATAGTACTTTGTGATATGCTTAAGTCCCCAGATATTGTTCAGATAAACTGCCGTTGAGCTGAGCCTTCTTCTTCTTGTGCATGTGAAGCTGATTTTCAGAAACCAAATGTAAGGCTTTACATTGTTCCTCATTAGATTCCACATTATTAGAGCCTCTCTAATGTTCTAGCTCTTTGAGATCTTTTTAGACTCTGACTCTGCCATCCCGATGTGTTAGGTACATCTTCTACTGCTGTGACATCTGAAAATTTAAAAAGCATGTCATCTGTATCTTTATCTAAATCAATGAGTTGTTTGCACTTTTTTTTTGTTCCACAAGCCCCTTTCAACAACAAAAATATGTTGTGAACTCACAGGGTAGCTTAATAAACTACTCAGAATATTCTTTGTAATTATTTATCACTTAAGACACCATTGACTAAATTTTAGCACCAACCCCATAGACCAGTGGTGTCAAATTCAAATAGAAATGGATACCTGCAGGTCACATATTGACTTAGAGAACCGTGGATTAGCATCATCTATCTTTTGTCATATTTTTAAAACATTTCCCAATTACATTCCAATGGGTTCCAGCTGCACCAGAGTTTAGTTTGACACCTCTGACTTATCCAGGGAATCACAAAATGGGAATCACCAATCTAAGTTATTACTAAAAATGTTCAAGAGTGCAGGACTTAAATTTTCCCATTGGCAAAATGAAGAAAGTCAAATGAGATGTTTTCTAAGGTCCCTTACAGTTTTAACAGGGCCTAGGACTTGGGCTGGGACTTGAAGGATGGTCAACATTTGGATAATCAGAAAGAAACTAAAATTTTTACTGCCCCTATTTACAGTATCTCTGTAAGTAGTTTTGAAGCCATGCAAGCCAGTGACAAGCTATTCATAGGAACAATTACAATCACTTCTCAGTTCCCAGTGACTTACAATCTGTCCTAGGTAGAGCTAATCAAATGTGCTCTGAGAAGTAAAACTTAGTCTTTTTCTTAAAGACAGGGCTTTCCTAACTGAGGGTATGTTTATTGTAAAGGAACTCTAGGATGGTTGATTCTAATGGCTTTAGACAAATGAAAATATCCTGTGTTTGCTACAAAGAGCATCAAGATACTTATACCCTAATAATAATAGTTAGCATTTCTATAATATCTTAAGGCTTGCAAAACACTTTACAAATATTATCTCACTGAAGAAACTGAGGCAGACAGAGGTTAAGTAACTTGCCCAAGTCACACAGCTGTAAGTGTCTGAGGCTGGATTTGAACCTCAGTCTTCTTGACTCCAGTCCCAGCTCTGAGCCGCCCAGCAGTATCTAATTGCTGATGTTTATCTATTCCTTTAAGGTTTGCCCAGCTTTCTACCAACATGATCTCACTTGATCCTCACAGCTACCTGAAGATGTAGGTGCTACTATCATCTACCTTGTACAGATACAGAACTTGAGACCCAGGGAAGTTGTTCCATGTCCAGGGAAATACAATGTGAATGTGTTTTAGTCAAGATTCAAACCTAGGTTTTTCTGACTTCCAGACTCTGTGTAGTATACTATGTAGTATACTAAAGCCCATATTAATTGTATTGAGAAATGATTAACCACTGCAGATAAATGGGAACTCAGTCACCTAAGTTCCCAGAAACTATACACATGAAAGTGTTTGGTCTGGTCAGTCAGGTTCTCGGATTGCCATAATGTATTCATTTTCTGGTTATAGTAGCTTCTGAGCTGTGGAGTTGGGGAATAGGCCTGAAGTTAGGGTTCCCAGCTACTCTATTTACTAGTTTTGTGTCCTTCAGCAAATCACTTAATCTTTCTTGGCCTCAGTTTCCTCAGCTGTAGAATGAGGGGGTCAGATTAAATGGCTTCTAAGGTCCCTTCCAGCTTTAAATCTATGGCCAGATGGAAAAATGCAATCTTCCTTAGGAGACTGAACATGAACATGCAACTTACTATCTTCAGGACAAGTGAATATAGGTCTTTTCCTCTGGTCCAGGGCAAGTATCTTAAATCTTTCTATTGACTGGACTACTCTTTGTGCCCTTGGATGGTAAGCTGAGGATAATCATATGGTTAGAACAGTTCTATGCATATTGGGTTTTTTCTGTATCTTCCATTGGTTTTGATTTATCACTTATGCTTCAGTGAGTGAAGATAAGAGAAAAAATACATCACCTAGCACCATCATTACCATTTTTCCAACATGACCTGTCTATTGGAGATAAAAGCCCAGGCTAGCCTCATTCACATTAATGAAGGAGAAGGAAGGAAATAATTTGGGCAACACAGCAGCTGAGCCTTCTTTGCTAATCTCTTTTGTGGCGGGATACTTGCTTCCAAGATGGCATTTGTAATTCAGAGGGGCAAATGAATTAGTCCAGAGAAGTCCATTCATTAGTTCAGGGATCAGAATTTATAAAGAGTGTGTTTGGGCAAATCACTTCCATGAAAAGAAGATGCTTTCTATTCTTTGAGTTTGCCAAGCAAAGTCAAACTTCAATTTTCTTCTTATTGTTACCAGCATTTCAAATTTAGTCAACATATTTATTTAGCCTGTACATATTATTTGAACTGTGCTAGGGATCCAGAGGAAACAGAAAATATAGTTCCTGTTCTCTGGAATCTTATAAACTCATTACAGAGGCAGCTCAATTAAATATGTGAAATAATAAGAAAGCAACACAAGACAGAATAGGTAGCTCTTAGATCTAGTCCAAGCCCCTCAAAGATCCCTTTTGGCCCCAAAATCTATGATCCCACAATCCCTAGTTCCCTTAAGATGGACTGTAGCAAAGGCAATGAAGAACTGATTCTGAACTCTGAAGACCTGACATGCTACCTCTGACATTTACAATCTGTGTGACCTTAAACAAGTAACCACTTCCCTGGGCTTTGCTATCCTCATCTATAAAATAAGGGGGTTGGATTAGATGACCTCATGGACCCCTTCAAGCTCTAGGTCTGTGAAGCTATGTAATCTTGTGATTCAATGATTTGTGCTGAGACTCGAAGAATGATCAGGATTTGGATAATAAGCAGAGAGAAACCAGGGAAGGGGTCACAGAGCACAGAGGTAAGGATGAAAAGGCCAGCTTACCTAAGATGAAAGTTCTATATTGGGGAATAGAAGTAAATACATTTGAAAAGGTGAAATGGGATCAGATTATGGAGAGCCCTGACCACTTGTCTAAGGAGTTTTTGCTTGGTCTGGTATTTAGGAGGTAGTCTTTAAGCTTAGGGAGTGACATTGTATAGTATGGTAGAGAACACTGATTTGGGAATCAGTAGACCAGGGTTCCACTTCCAACTCAGCCAATTAATGACTTTGTCCAAATCACTTCAACTCTCTAGGTCTCAATTTCCTCATCTGTGTAATGAGGTTGGACAATTATCACTAAGTTTGCTTCTAGTTCTAACATTCTGCAATTCTGTAATGTGATGAAAGTAGTATTTACATAATCAAATATAAGCTCTGTGAGGGCATGGACTGTTTCCTTTTTTGTCCTCAGTGTCCTCATTGTCTAGTAGAGTATTACACATAGAGTAATTACTTAATAATATGTGTTTATTGAATTGAATGGTTGGTTTCATTCAAACCAGAAACAGTTTTTAGAAAAGAGCTGATTGTAGATTGCTTCTGGATTCAGGGAAAACAGAAATAAGCCCAAACTATATTTTGGAAAATCTCCTTTTCCTAAGAAGAGTAGCTGTGTGTTTGCCAGAGAGGACTGTCCTAGTTCTGGGGGTTCTCATCAGAACCAATGACAACCGACATAGGAATTTCTGCCCCGTCACACAATGACCTCACTAGGCTCTGTTCAGTCTTTCAATTGAATACCACTTTGCCCTAAAAATACTCTTTGACATTATGCACAAACACTGAAAGAGACATTTACTTGGTCCTGACCTTTGTAAGGTTTCTGCTAAAAGAGATTCGATGGCACACAAATGGAGCTGAATTATTTATAGGCCCAAGGGGAAATCAAAGTTGCTTTTATCCCTATTGAAAGTATATCAGAAGACCAGAAAATGCCAAATTACCTTCAGTTCTTCATAAAATGGTTTCAGCTAGACTAAAGGGTACTTATTAGAGCTGGGCCAATTTTTTATGGCTAGTCCTTGAGGAAATCTCTAAAAACCTGTGTATGTGGTATTTGCAAGTTTTTTGGAAGTTATTTGCTAGGGGAAAGGGGGTCTGGTCCTTCTTTCTGAGCTGTTCAAGCAGGATTAATTTGGGTCTGCATTACAATTAAGCACTAGTGACATGAAATCAGGGTCTCAAGTACTAATAGAAACAAAGGTATACATAGAAAAGTGACATACCTGGCATAAAATGGCATGTAACATTGATTAAATTAATGAGTTTTATGAATCTAGACTAATTCACTTTGTCATCTCATATCTGATTTTATAATAATTTTCTATGCGTGCTTATGAATAGAACTAGCACAGTAGGAAACAAGGTCAAGTAATGAAGCAAAGGTCAGGACAATAGAGAACAGAGGAGTGGGATATTAGGAGAGTAGAGATAAAATGCCAAGGCTCCATCTGGGCAGCAAGACATGAAGGGCTCTTAAATCAGGCCTCTTTTCCAATTCTCTTGGTTTGGCTGAGCTCATCATCTCTTTCTGGCTCAGTCAGGCTACTCACTTGATGGGTGCTGACATTATATTTCTCGTGGTATAAAGTAACGGGAGTCTTCTGATTTACATTTGTTTTTCCAAACTCTTTCCCCAAGGGGCCCAACCTAGCAAATATGCTCTAGATGAATCATCTGGGATTTGGACAGCTCTCACAGAAGCCCTGTTTTTCTACTGTTTTACAAGATCACTTATGGGCTGTGTTTGAAAGTTGCCAGAGCTCGTGTTGCATAAAGTTCCCCATTGTGATAGCAGCATTTTTCATTTTCCATCAAAACATCTGGTAAAGCCCACTCCTAGATATCTCAGGGACAATAGCCTCTTACAGATCCCAACCTATCCATATATCTAGCATATACCAGGTAAGTCTATCCTTATTTTGATCCAGGCAGACAAAAATTCTTAAGGAATCCCTTATTCCAAGATCTAATCCTGACTCAGCAGGGTTAGGCTAGTAGTAATATTTCCGGTCATGATTTAGATATCTTCCAAAGGTCTTTACCGGTATCTGAATAAACAAACCAAATATCTTTCCAACATCTTCCTCTTCCATGAAATTTCCTAATGACTCCAAACCTTGTCACATCTTTTCTCTAAATTCCTATTAATTGCTCTGAAAGATGAAGATCTTGAACAGTTGCATGTCCACTAACTCTGCTCATTACAAATGTATTGACCTTAAGGATAATAATCAACTCATATTTTAGCAGCTAACACAGTCCTGGACATGTCAATAAATGATTACTGTTTAAGGCAACATAATCCAGTGGGGGTTAGAATTCAACTCCTGAGCTCAAATTCTGTCTTTGATACCTGTGTAACCTCGAGTGAATCACTTTTAACCTCCACATACTTCAGTTTCCTCATCTGTAATGATGAGGGATATGGGTTAGATGGCTGATGATGCCCTTTTGGCTTTAGATCTATGATCCTGTAATCTTATGTTTGATTTTCATCCATCAGGGAGTGGTGGTAGTGGTATTTTCCTTAGCAACTTAATAAAAAAAAAACCCAGGTTATGGCATGAATCAGAAATATCTGGGTGTTAACATGGTAGACACTATATAAACTGATTAATTGAAACTGACTAGTTCATCTGAGATGAAAACAATTGCTTTAAAAGCCATGTAAATATAGGCTGCACTTATGGGTTTGTTCAATAGGTGCACCATCGATTAAATCAAAGAGGTTTATCAATCTGTGCTAATTCATTTTGTCATCTCATATCTGGCTGTGTAATAAAAGTCAGTGTAAGCTCTCTGGTGAATACAAAATCAGAATGGATGGGGATTTGCTTCTGAAAAAAAAATGCTATTTCCCCAACCATGTATATATATATTTTATTGAGTGGATTCCTAGAACAATATCTAGACCTTCCAAAGTAGTAGCAGAGCCAAAGGAAAGAACAAAGAGTGGGTTGTAATATTTATACTTTCAAATGAGGCCAAGGGTTGTCTTTTTTTTTTTTGTCTATCTGGATCAAAATAAGGGTGTAAGGTGCAAAGCTAGCTGTAGAAATAAATCTTAGTGTTCCCATCAGTAGTTTGGTTGAATTTGTGAGTGTGCCATCCCCTCATGATGCACATGACCACTCATACCTCTATGTCTTCTCAGCCATTTTAATTCTGGTTCACAAGAATTTTGTTTCCCCTCAGAAATACTCCTTAAAGCAGCATTTCTCAAAGTGTGTGTGTGTGGGGACCCCCAAGGGTCCCAAGTCTCTTTCAGGAATCCATGAGGTCAAAATCATTTTTACAATAATATTAAGATATTTTTGTTTCTAACACAGTATATATGTACATACATACATACATACATACATACATACATACATATACATACATACATATATTATATACATATATTTCACATAAACAAGAGCTCTTTGAGGTCCTCAATGATTTTTTTAAGAATGTAAAAGGACCTTAAGACCAACAAGTTTAAGAACTGATACCATAAAGGATCTATACTAGAAATATTCTTTTTATTATTTTCGTATCTTAGGGCTACCAAATTGCTGTGAATGTTGTGCTGATAAGCACCAATTCACAGTAGGGAAAATTGACTTGGAATTTTTGGAAAAGAACCCATTTGTAATGATCAGAGCATGTATTTTTCCTCTCACATAAGGGAATGGGTCATAGGATCATAGACTTACAGCTAGAAGGGACCCTAGAGGCCATCTGACCCAAATCTCTTATTTTGCAAATGAAATTGAGATCTAGAGAGGTAAAGTGATTTACTAATATCACATAATTACTAAGTGGCAGAGTCAGCAAAGACACATAGATACTTACAAAATAGAGACAATGTGGTATAGTGAAGAGAGAAAGCAAGCTTCAGTATTAGGATGACTTAGGCTGAAGTCCATCTCTGACATACTGACTGTGTGACCCTGTGCTGACCAGAAGCTCATCAGTAATAATGAAGGATATGGGTTAAATAGTTGTTGATGCTCCTTTAGCTCCAGATCTATGATCCTGGATGAGTCATTAAACCTTTGAGTCTCTCCCCGCCACCCCTCTGCCCCTCTGCCCTGGCACTTTTCTAAAACTATAAGTTGCAGAACATTTGCCACTCTGGTAGACAGAATTTTCTTACCTTGTCACCAGGAGTTTCCTTTGCCAGTGAAAACATAGTTCTGGACCACACACACGCACACACACACACACACAACACACACACACACACACACACACACACGGTAGTATAGCTGAGTGTATAGTGGTATGTATAGTAGATGTAGTATATATAACTGTATACTCCTTTCTTCAGAATGGTGTTTTCATATATCTTAGGCACATATAGTATATATGACATTATGTCAATGTATTTACAGTGTACAGGCCAGACTTGAAGTCATCTAGGTTCAAGTTCTGTGTCTGAATTGTACTAACTACAGAATCATGGGAAAATTATTTAACCTTTGTGTCCCCAGGCAACTCTCCAAGTTCTGTAAGAGGGAGCTTCAACATCTGCAGTTCTATACTGATGAAATCATAGGCCCAAACCAATGGCCAAAAACGTGTGAATGTGTGTAGTGTGTAATGTCATATAGATGCACATACAGACATGTATATAATGTTTACATTTAATATAATTTTCCACCTGTAATGTACCTATGTCATTGGTAAAGACCAAACTTCAGAGGCACAATGGAATGTAAGCACATTTTAAATCCTATTTGTTGGTGGTAGGGGAAGACTTTCTGGATTTTTCCCTACTTTATCACTGCACCTTAGGTACTATGTGAAATCTCAGATAATATCTTAGTTTTTTTCCCCCAGTCTGATAATTCAAGTTTATATTCTTTCTTTTCCTTATTTCTTTTAACACAGACATATGGTGTTATTTTATACCTGTTTTTATAGTCAAACCTCTGCTGACATTTTTCAGGAACTATTAAAATTCATAAAGCCATGTTATGCTCCCAGTACTTGGGATCTATCTAATTTTATCAGACAGTTCTACTATGCTGTTCATGTCAGAGTTTTTTAAAGTCATAATTCACCCAGAAAGGGGACAGGTCTACCCTATCCCAGACACAAATTCTCTCAATTTCCCCAAGAACTAAACAACTCTATCTAAAAGTTACTATCACAGAAATAAGACCAAGAAATGAGGCCTTAAGGGAGGTGGCTATGGCTCACAGAGTTGGAGGTAGGAAGTACAACAGAATGAAGACAAACCAAATTCCTCATATCAGTTACACCCAGGCATTCTGTTTCCTACTAGAGCCAAAGTCATTATAGCAAGTTAAAAGAAACCTCTCTGCCTCAGGCTCACAATTCTTGAGGGCGAGGACCATTTTTTATTTATCTGTGTATCACCCTCAGGCTTAGCACAGTGCTTCACACCCTCAATAAATATTTGTTGAACTGAATTGGGTCTGACTGCACTGCATCTTCTGACATCTCCTCTCCTTGATCTACTGAATGAGCTTCAGCTGTGGACAGCTCTCCCATGGCTGCTTGCATTTCCTGTGTGGAAAACAGCTGTGTTTGCATAGCAGTGGACACCCTGCAGTGCTAAATTAGCCATTCCCCTTGAGTTGGAAAGAAGATATTGGTGGTAATAACACAGACTCTTTGAAGAGTTTGAAGAAAGACAAAGTTTTTTGGGGGGCATATATTACTTATGTGCTAAAGATTTAAGGACAGAACCAACCTACCCAAGTTAGGAATCCAATGGGAACTACTGAGGAATTGCATAAAAAGCTAGAGGAATTAGCAAAAAGAGATTGGGCCAAAGGTTGTCAGAGAATAAAAAAAAACCCAACAAGATTTATTTCAACAGAAATCATGGGCAGTTAAGATACAGGAAGTGAGAATAATAATCCACCCTACACCTATTTGTTCAGTGCTTTATAGTTTACAAAGCTCTTTATATAGCTTACTTTCTTTGAGCCTCCTAATAACCGTATTGCAAAGGTAGTTGCTGACCACATTTACAAATGAGAAAACTGATCTCAAGGAACTTATCTATCACACAAGAAGTGCTTTGAGATTTTCAAAACACTTTACATGTTAACTGATTTGATCCTCACAATCCCTCATGAAGTAGATGCCATTATTATCCCAATTTTACATTTGAGGAAACTGAGGCAGACAGTGTTTAAGTAACTGGTTTAGGGTCACACAACTAGTCAGTATCTGAGACTGGATTTGAACTCATATTTTCCTGATTGCAAGTTCAGCACACTATCTGCTACACCAGTTCGATGCCTAAATTCAGTACTCTTTCCATTATACCATACTCTCCAGGGCACACACTCCTGATACACGTAACTGGAGTTTGGGGTAGCGTGTATGGCCATAGGACTGAACACACTAAGAGGCCCACTCAAGAATCAAACTTAAGACTTGGGCATAGATATCAGATTTTAAACATTAAGGTCAAATTGCCTTTGACTTGAGCTAAGCAGAACAACAAAATAATGTGCTAATTAGATGTTATTTGTTATACATTTTCCCCAAAACTTTATTTTGATAACTTTCAAAGGTGTGTGGAGAGATGAATTTGTTTATTATTTATTAATTCAAGTTAGAACCCATTTCTCTAATTTTTAAAAACATTGGTCTAAATCAAGGGCTCTCAATTATTTTGTGTTATAGATCCCTTTGACAGTATCATGAAGCTATGGGAGATGTTTTCTTAAGCTATTTTAAAAACTTTCTATTGGAAGGAAATGCTAAATTTCAGTTAGATTTTAGTAAAATAAAGACACAATTTTCCCATTGAAGTTCACAAATTTTTTAGGCTCCATGGACACCAGGTTAAGATATCCTGTTTTAGTTACTTCTCCCAATTAGGTCAGGGCCCCTCTGGCCATTCATAGAGAGAAACCTCTATCTCCAGTTACAAAAGTTTCCTCATATAGACTATATATACTCTTTAACCAAAGCCTAGTGATAGTCTCTGAGTAAAGCACAAAGTTCCAAATAACTATAAACATGTGGAGTGATGACTCAATGAATTTCAGCTTTTGGCTCTTTGGTGTGTTCTTCATTTTCTTCACTTGTACAGACTACGACTTTTCTATGCCTCCTCTATGCCTTCTCATTCTGTATGATTCTTGCCCATTAAAAATAAAAGTCTCCTATTGGTCTTTTAGTATCTTAAAGTGTGCTTTTGGATTGTATATCTATTTCTTTCATTCTCACCATATAACCCATCTGTCTCCTTTTCTAATTGTATGTCTTTGACAATTTTTTTTATATCACATGACACAGAAGTTATTATTGATAATATGCTGCAGCCTTTTATGTTGTTTATTAGGTTAACTTCTGTGAAACTGTTGTTTTCTGATTCAAAACCATAAAGCATGACTAGGAATATATTGATATTAAAGAGGTGGACTGTTGGTACAAGAAATATCTGGTATCATCAAGAATCTTGTAGAGTTTCTCAGTTTCAACCCAGACTGACTTTTTCCTGCTGCTCAATTTCTGTCCTCTTTGTCACCTGTCCGAGATATATAAATTGATAGTAAGTAGAAGGGATACCCATCTTTCAGGATCTTGCAACCACCGACTACCAGTCTTTGACATAGACATAACCATGAGAATAGATTTGACCTTAGAAGGTATTGTTAAAAAGGCAGGCACAGTTTATCATGTGACATAGAACTGTCATAGTTCAATTGTTTGGAGGTATTTTGTGTCTAAGATATTAAGCAGTTTATGACAGTTCAACAAAGAGACTTTATCTAAGGACAGATACAACACAGCAAAACAGAAATGCAGAAGGCTACCCACGAAGTGAGACTGCCCAGAACTGCACTCATCTTCCACTTTTAGGTCTCACTGTACAATTGTTTCCTCATACTAATATTCAGTTCTATAGTTGCAGTATAATATTTAGTTAGTGGTCACCAGTTCAGTGCTCCAGGCTTTTATACTGCAAAGTAAGAAAGAAGCCAATGCATTCATCAAGGCTTCTTTCAACAGCTACAGACACCCTGCTTTCTCAACTCAATTATTCTGCCCTCTGTTGCAAAAGCATTGTAGCAGGATATTAGTTGGAGCAATGTGCATGTTTCATCCACTTTGTTTTTCCAATGGGGATGATTAAATATATCCCTTTTCCACTACTGTGGATTTAATTAAAGAGACAATATAGAGCTCTGAACCTTGCTGTAATTAAAACAATGTCATCTTTGAACAAGAGTGTTTGGGAAACCTCACTATTAATAAAGAATTATTCAATTATTTGGGTTCTAGTCACAAAATCTCTTGTGACACTAGTAAGCATGTTAGAACGGAATTTAATTATTTTATATTTTGATTCATGCCATACGTGGCATGAATACAATTGAACAAAGTTATCTCTGTAGTCACATATGCCATAAAACTTTATGTTCTTTAAATGTATGCAGTTGAAATACTTTGAGGAAAGCTTCCCAGGCTGCATTTTGTTATATCATCTGATTAAAAACCAAACCAAACCAAACAAACAAAAACAATAGACAATAAACACTGTCCCAAAAGTCTTAGTGCAATTTTAAACCTTAATAACTAAAAATTGCACTAAGACTTTTGGAACACTCTGTACATTCCCTGTACCTTAGTCAGTTTTGTGGACAGAGAGATGAGTTCTGCTAGAAAAACTCATCTGTTGAAAGTGTACCTGTCCTTTTCTCATATTTTAATTAAAAAAAATAAACCTTTGACCAATACATAGCCCATTTTCACAAAGATTTGTATGGAACAGCACAGTAGGGCTGTATTTGCAGATGGTAACTTTTTGTGATAGCTATACCATCTTTAACTTTTCCTTTCTTTCAGAATCTTTCTTCCTTTAAAGTATCTTATCAGATGATTCCCCAAGATCCTTTAAAATTGTGTAGCCACCAGAATAGAAGTCTTCTATTTGTATTTTTTTCAGATTGAGACACTCTTTATGACTTCAAGACTTATCTTTGCCAATTTGATCACATATTATGTTGAATATGCAGTGATATAATCCAAATATAGTGGTTCTACTACTGTTGTTGATGAGTTTAGGTGATAGGGTTAGGATATGGACTGGACTATGATTTCATTGGTATAGGGAATCCTTCAAGAAAAGAACTCCCTCTACCAATTCAGATCAGCACATTCTCTGCAATTTATAGTCTTTGATAAGAATAGATTATTATAAAAATGTGGGCAGACCTGTTTTGCATGTTTTCCTAACAGTTCCGTGCTCGTGGGTTAATATAACAGTGAGATCTCAGACCATATTACCTTAGAAGCTTGTGTTCTTGTCAAATGTCTTTTATTGTTTTGTTAGTTCATAGTATTTGTAATTTTTCTCTTTTTCTTCTGTAATTTTTTGCAAATGAGCTTGTATCTTAAATCAGCGTTGCCTTAGCTGAGTATGGCCTTGGGCAAGTGACTTGAATTTCCTACTCACTTAAGCTTATTACTTTCCTCATCTGTAAAATGAAAGGGTTGCACTAGGTGGTCTCTGAAATATCTTCCAGTTCTAGATTTATGATCTACATGACTTTCACTCTTTCTTCTTCGGCTTTGGGATCCAAATGCCTAAAAGGAAAGTGAATTCCCTATCTATCTGGATGTATGTATGTACATATCAGGATCTAGAGTAATCTGAGTCAAGGTTTTTTGTTTTGAATTTTATGTCCAGAGTGTCTCTTCTACCTCCTTTCTTGTTTTACAACATACTTTTTGTAAAAACAAAAACAAAAGACAAACCCCCAAGCCAACAACCAAATGAGACTTTCTCTTCTATTTGCCCCCCAGCCTTGTTCTCTTGTTTAATATCGATATTATAAGATAAATTTAATCTTTTCCTGGTTCCAAAGAGCTACAAACATATGGAGTAATGACCCAATTATATGAGAGTTTTACGATTTGTAATGAAAGTTTTTTTCTCCCTTTTTCTTTTCCCACAATTACTTAGCTGTATTTTCCTTACACTTTTTGCCCTGTCATTATTAAACTGACTTCTGGGTTTGAGGAATTGGCCAGTGAGCTAAAGCCAACTGAAAAAAATCCCCCATTGGTGATCTGAGATGCCTGGAGGAAGAATTGTTAGTTTAAGTCATTTTAAGGTGAATTAAATCCTATCTTCCCACCCACCCTCACTGGAACAATGTAGCTAGGTTAATTCAATTTAATTAAATAAGTTTGTATTGGATACCTACTATGTATTTAGTATTGTCCTGGGGCTATGACAAATACAAGAAAAATAAAAGGCCTGTTTCTTGTTCTCATTAAAGACACTGGGGGTTGTTATTTAAGTATCCTTCACCTTGGCTAACCTGCCAACTTGTACCAGGGTAATCACAAACAGTAATCTCCCCCACTGATTACATAGGCAGGAGGTCCAAACACATATTTTGGGATCTGAAATGGGTTAATATTCTGGTGTAGACCCATTTGACTGTTAAGTTCTAGCCTAGCAGTTTGCTGAGACTTCTCTAAATAAAGTTCACACCAAAAAGTCCCCACTTGCTCTTTCTCTTTCAAATCACTTATGCATCACTGCCCTGGATTCTCGAGGATTCCCTTTGGTCCCCCTTCCACCTACGACAACGTGCCATTTTCATACAGCAGCCTTGACTACTGGGACAGAATAGACTCAGGAAAAAAGAAAGCTGAAAATTCTGACATTATATTATACATTCACAAGCCATACAAAGCAAAGTTTCTCTATCTCTATTTGGAATTGGTAACATAGACTAGACTCACGTAACCTATATCCAGGGGTGTGTTGGAGCCAGCTAAAATAGTCTCATGAGATGTGATTGTTAAATTTTCAGTGTGAGCAATGGCACCTTGGTAACTGACAACTTCAACAAATGTGGGATTCATTTGTTGTTTTGTAGATCATTCAGACTTTAAAAATAGAAAAGGAAAAAAATGTTAAAAATGTAGATTAAACTTAAAGATGGCTCATCATTACATTTTCCCAATGAGCTGGTTGTTAAATATTTAACTAGCATGCCATTGTCCATATCCTAGTTGGAACTAGTGAGTAAATCAACAAGTATTTACTAAGACTTATTGTTATATATGTATAAGTGTACGTATACATCAATACCTATGTGTAAATATATCCAATGTTCAATTGTAGCCCTGGGGTGGTGGAAGGAGGGGAAAAAAGAACAAAGTAAAAAGTGTACAGCAGGGAGCAAAAGAAAACCTACAAGAGAGCAAAGGAAAAATGGACAGCTTTCAAAAAGATTCACAGTATTTAGCCTATAGTCTTTCTTGAAATGAAAAATTATCACTTTATATTTTGAATCCTGTCCTATGTTCTGCTATGCCTATGACTTTTTTTGTTTTTTTTTCTTGTTTTATGTTTAGGTTTGTAATGTTTCTTTTTTCTTTTCTTATTATGTATTTAAGTTTTAGCATTTGTTTAAAATAAAAAAATAAAAAATAAACTTTTTGCTTACATGTCAGGCACCATGTGAAGCGCTGGTCCACTTGGTTAGGACAACAATTGATAGTCCCTATTTTTAGTCATCTTTTGTTTATCATCCATTTTTCCCCTTTCCCTCAGACTCTTTTTTCTTTTTCTATAAAACCTTGCCCATCTTCTCACTATCTTTTTATCTTCTCTTTCACCACCCTTACCTCTATTTATCCCCAATCTTTTTTCTCTTCCTTGTCTTTTTTCTCCTCTCCTTTCTCTCACTCTTTTGGATTCATTGTTTTTCAATGGATTAATCAGAGTTTTAAGGTCTTGCAAAGTTGTTTTTCTCTAGAAGATTGCTATCATTGTATAAGTTATGCTAATTTTGCTAATTTTGCTCTTCATAAGTTTATACAGGTCTTCTTAGTTTCATCTGAAAATTTTCCATTTCATCATTTCTTATGGAATAATTATATTATATTACATTTACATGCTTCAATTTGTTTAGCCATTCCCTAATAAAAGAACTAGAGAAGGTAATGGCAACCACTCCAGTATCATTGCCAAGAAAACCCCAAATGGGAGAGTAGCTGATGGGGCGGAGCCAAGATGGTGGAGTGAAAGCAGTGACTTGCTTGAGCTCTTCTCCAAAACCCTCTAAATACCTATAAAAACAGCTCTAAACAAATTCTAAAGCAGCAGAACCCACAAAAAGACAGAGTTAAACAAATTTCCAGCCCAAGATAACTTGGATGATTGATCAGAAAGGTACATTGCATCAGGCTGGGAGCTGAGCGCAGTGCAGTGTGGGTGAGCAGGCTGCAGGGGACCTGGAGCAGGCCTCAGAGGACTGAATCTCAGTAGCTGTGCTAGCTTCCAGACTTCTCAACCCAGGAATGCCAGGCAACTTAGAAGGTCAGTGGGAAAAGTCTGTTTCTGCGGTGCTGAGAGAAGAACGCAGAGTCTTAGCTCCAGTTCCCTGAGAGCACAGCCCTGGGGGGCAGCTGCCTCCTGAGCTTCCAGACCACAGACTGAGGGGGAATCCAACAGCTGATCAGAGGGGGATTGCAGGGACCTCTTTGCCAGTGCTGAGGCAGGAATCTACTCCTTTGCCTGTGCTTGGATATGGGTCACAGTTCTGGGTGGCGGCTCTGGGGCAAGGAGGAGTGCTGGTGTGGTGGAGAGCTGGCAGTGGTTGTGGAGAGAAAACCTTCCTCACAGTTCCAGGACAGAAAGGAGTGCTTGTGGTCACTAATAGACCAGAGCACAGGCCAGGAAAGGAGTACACGCCTTGCCCCTTATCATACCACCTTGGGAGAACTGAAAATTTACAGGTCCCTACAAGTATCTCTGAAAACAGCTATAGAAACCCTGGAAGCTTGGGACAGTACATTCTCCACATTGGAAGCAGACTCTTACCTTAACAAAGAGTTTAAAACTCAAGTAATTGGCCGGGATCATGAGCAAGCAGCGCAAAAAGAGTCAGACTCTATTATCTTACTTTGGTGACAAGGAAGATCAAAATACACAACCAGAAGAAGACAACAAAGTCAAAGCTCCTACATCCAAAGCCTCCAAGAAAATATGAATCAGTCCAGGCCTTGGAGGAGCTCAAAAGGGATTTTGAGAAACAAGTAAGAGAAGTGGAGGAAAAACTGGGAAGAGAAATGAGAGTGATGCAAGAAAATCATGAAAAACAAGTCAACAGCTTGCTAAAGGAGACCAAAAAAATACTGAAGAAAATAACACCTTAAAAAATAGCCTAACCCAAATGGCAAAAGAGGTCCAAAAAGCCAATGAGGAGAAGAATGCCCTAAAAAGCAAAATTGGCCAAATGGAAAAGGAAGTCCAAAAGATTACTGAAGAAAATACTTCCTTAAAAATTAGAATACAGCAGTTGGAAGCTAGTGAATTTATGAGAAATCAAAGCACTGTAAAACAAATCCAAAAGAATGAAAAAATAAAGTCAACGTGAAATATCTCATTGGAAAAACAACTAACCTGGAAAATAGATCCAGGAGAGAGAATTTAAAAATTATTGGACTATCTGAAAGCCATGATCAAAAAAAGAGCCTAGACATCATCTTTCAAGAAATTATCAAGGAAAACTGCCCTGATATTTTAGAACCAGAGGGCAAAATAGAAATTGAAAGAATCCACAGATCTCCTCCTGAAAGAGATCCCCAAAGGAAAACTCCTAGGAATATTGTAGCCAAATTCCAGAGTTCCCAGGTCAAGGAGAAAATATTACAAGCTGCCAGAAGAAACAATTCAAGTACTGTGGAAACACAATCAGGATAACACAAGATTTAGCAGCTTCTACATTAAAGGACCACAGGGCATGGAATATAATATTCTGGAGGGCAAAGGAGATAGGATTACAACCAAGAATCACCTACCCAGCAAAACTGAGTATAATCCTTCAGGGGAAAAAATGGTCATTCAGTGAAATAGAGGACTTTCAAGCATTCTTGATGAAAAGACCAGAGCTGAATAAAAATTTGACTTTCAAATACAAGACTCAAGTGGAACATGAAGAGGTAAACAGGAAAGAGAAATCATAAGAGACTTATTAAGGTTGAACTGTTTACATTCCTGCATGGAAAGATGATATTTATAACTCATGAGACCTTTGTCAGTATTAGGGTAGTTGGAGGAAAAAATTATATGTATGAGAGAAGAGAGAGAGAGAGAGAGAGAGATAGATAGATAGATAGATAGAGAGATAGAGAGAGAGAGAGAGAGAGAGAGAGAGGGCACAGGGTGAGTTGAAGATTAAGGGGTCATATCTGGAGAATAAAATTAAGGGATGAGAGAGGATTATACTAGGAGAAGAAGAAAGGGAGAGGTAGAATGGGGTAAATTATCTCACAAAAAAAAACAGAAAGAAAAGGCTCTTACAGTGGAGGGGAAACAGGGGAAGGAGAGAGGGAATGAGGGAATCTTATTCTCATAGGATTAGGCTTATGGAGGGAATAACATACACATTCAATTGGGTATGGAAATCTGTCTTACCCTACAGGAAAATAGGGGAGAAGGGGACAAGAGAGCAGGGGGATGATAGAGAGAGGCAGATTGGGAAAGGGGTAATCAGAAGCAAATACTTCTGAGGAGGGACAGGGTCAAAAGAAAGAATAGAATAAATGGGAGAGCAGGATAGGATTAAGGGAAATAGAGTTAGTTTTTTACAACATGTCTACTATGGAAATGTTTTGCGTAACTGCACATGTATAACCTATATTGAGTTGCTCGCTTTTTCAATGAGGGTGGGTGGGGAGGGAGGAAGGGAGAAAATTTGGAACCCAAAGTCTTAAAAACATATGCTTAAAAAAAATGTTTTCACATGTGCCTGGAAATAAGAAATACAGGAAATGGGATACAGAAGTCTATCCTGCCCTACAGGAAAATATAAGGGGAAGGGGATAAGAGAAGCGGGGGAGAGAGAGAAGAGAGGGCAGACTAGGGGAAGGGATATTCAGAATGCATGCCATCTTCGGGTGGGGGGAGGGGTGAGATGGGGTGAAATTTGGAACTCAAAATCTTGTGGAAGTAAATATTGAAAAGTAAAAATAAATAAATTTATGTATTAAAAAAAAAAGAAAACCCCAAATGGAATCCTGAAAAGTCAGACATGACTGAAGTGACTGAACAACAGCAAAAATAGAAGGATACTCTCTTATTTTCCAGTTTTTGCCTCTTAAGAGACTTGCTATAAATATTTGTACATATAGATTCTTTTCACTCTTTTTTTTATTCCTTTGGGAATGTAGGCCTAATAGTGGTATCTCTGGTCAAAGGTTATATAGAGTAACTTTCTGGGTGTGGTTCCAAAATGCTCTCTAGAATGGCTGGACCAGTTCACAGATCCACCAACTATATACAATTGTGTTTGTTTCCCCATAGTTTGTCCCACTCTCTACTTTTCCCAATTTATTTTCCTTATCTCCAGGATAGAACATTTTTATTTAGATGACTGGATAGAAAGTTGGAAAGACAAATTAAGCAGATCCAGTCTGCCTCTTGTATGAACTGAAGTCAATATTTTAGGGGACAGTTTATAAACACGCATAGAACAGTTGTAGCTGGTGTTTTTGCTTCTGTTGCATCCTTTCTCCAAAAGCCTGAGTGGGCATTTACAAGACTCTGTTGGCTTCACTTCTTTTTGCTTCAGGCATCAGAAAATCACCTATAGACTGGTCAGATATTCCCAGCTCTTCTCCCATAGATATGCCACATACGAGAGGCACCACCTCTGTAAAGGGTAGAGGTGGAGTGTGACAGGGCTATGGCCCTGGTATCCAGGACTATAATATGTCACTCAAGGTATCAATAAGCATTTATCAAGTGACTACGTGGCACATATTTTGTTAGGTGCTAGAGACACAAAGAGAGAACATTAAAATATTTCTCATTCTCAAAGATCTTACATTCTATCAGGGGAGGCAATGTGGGCATCTATAATTGAATACAAAATATATACAAGGACACGCAAGGTTTAACCACCAGAATGCCAATCAGGACTCAAACTCCTGTTCAGAAGTAGTTGGTGGAGGGATATTCGCACATGGAGGAATCAAGAAAGAATCAAGCAACTAGGTGGCACAGTGATTAGAATGCTGGGCCTGGAGTCAGGAGGACTTGAGTTCAAATCTGGCCACAGACACTTGCTCTTTGTGTGATCCTGGGCAGGTCAATTAACTTCTGTTTGTCTCAGTTTTCTCTGTAAAAAAAAAATGGGAATAATAATAGCATACATATTCCAGGGTTGTTGTGAGGATCAAATGAGAAAATAATTGTAAAGTCCTTAGCACAGTGCCTGGCACATAGTAAGCACTATATAAACATCAGCTATTATTATTAAGAAAGACCTCTTGCAGAAAAAGATGCTTGAGATGAACTTTGAAAGAAGATTGGAATTCTAGGAATCATAGGGAAAGATTGTGCAGGCATACAGAGATGCAAAATAAATTACATAGATAAGGAAAAGCAAATAGGTCAGTTTGCATGGAATGTTGAATGTAAGAACAGGAGTAGTATGTAAATAAGCCTAGAAAGGTGTCTTTAAGTCTTTCTGGGCTATCTTTTCTGACAATTTTCTGACTAACTGTGGAAGGTAGGAGAAGTTATGAGGGTTTCCATCCCTAATTGTAGGGGAGAATTGTCTACTTGAGCAACTGTATCACTCCCATAGTTCTTCTGGCTATGGTAATATTGCCTCCTGTGTCTGCTGCTGCTTTGCAACCTATATTCCAAAGTTGTGCAGAAGTCACTTCTGGCTTTTGGAGTTCTTATGAGCTAATCTTGAAGATCTAGTTGCTGACTTAAAAAAATAAGAGTTGGTGTGAGTGGTTTTTATTCCTTGGCATAGGACAATGAGAAGCAGTGCAAAAGGAGTACT
Organism: Phascolarctos cinereus; assembly: GCF_003287225.1. Taxonomy (NCBI): domain Eukaryota; kingdom Metazoa; phylum Chordata; class Mammalia; order Diprotodontia; family Phascolarctidae; genus Phascolarctos; species Phascolarctos cinereus. The sequence goes on from NW_027555847.1 coordinate 167,665,640, forward strand.
TGGTCAGGAGTCAGAGGCCCTGAGTTCAAATCCTTACTCTTTTACTTCTAAGCCTTGTGCCCTAGAACAAGTCACTATCTCACAGTGCCTCTCTTTCCTCATCTGTAGAATGGGGGTTTCATCAAGATAGCAAAGATAACAAATGTTGGAAGGATTGTAGGAAAACAGGCACATCAGTGCATTATTTGCAGAGGTATGAATTGGTCCTGCTCTTCTAGGAACCAATTTGAAATTATGCCCTCAAAGACAATAAACTGTTCATACTGTATGATCCAGCTATACAATTACTGGGACTGAACCTCAAGGAAATCCAAGAAAAAGGAAAAGGATTCATATGTACCAAAATATAGCAACTTATTTTTTAGTTGCAAAGAAATGGAAGACAAAGGAGCATCCTTCTTTTGGGGACGTGGAAGAACAAATTATGATATATGAACATAATAGAATATTATTGTATCAGAAGAAATCATGAAATGGACAGTTTCAGAGAAATTTGAAAAGAACTTTATGAACTGATGACGAACTCAATGAGCAATGTTGAAAGGCTTAAACACTCTGATCAAGGCAATGACCGATCATGATTCTAGAGGGCTGATGATGAATCATGCTGGACAGAGAGGGGATGGACTCAAGATGTAGAATAAAGCAAACATTTTTGGACACAGATCATGTGGGAATTTATTTTGCTTGACAAAGTATGCATTTCTTATAACAACTTTTTTTTCTTTCTCTCCAATGAGAGGTGGGGGTGGTAGAGCAAAAGGAATAGAGATAGGGTAACAAGAAAAAAAAACAAATAAAAGAGGTTCATTGAAGTATCTTTTTTTAAATGAAGACAAAATAACAGAAAAAAAAAGATCAGAAAGAATGCTAGACAGGGAGGACAGCTTTGAAAGCCACAGGTTGATTTTATTATATACTTAAAAAAGGCAAGTAAGCTGTACATAATAGATACCTACAGTTTCACCTAGAGTGTTCTTTTTCTGTTCTGTTCTGTTTTGTTTTCTATTTGCTATAGAATAAGTTCAGAATAAAAAATGAAAATCTATTTAAAATTAAATGAGGAGTTTGGACTTGGTAGCCTCTAAATTCCCTCCCAGATCCAGATCTATGGTCCTTCTCTTTCTAGTTCCTCTGGTAGAGAAGGAGAAGCATGCTGGGAAGCTAGTAACAGCTTAAGTGGAATTTCTGGCCATTTGGGCCTGCCCACCCCCCATTATAAACCGAATTCCATTTTTCTGTCATAGAACCCAGACAGGGAAGATGCTCTTTGATAGCTTATATAAATGGATTTATTCAGCTGAGAGCCATTTGGGGATGTGAGGATGCAGTGATGATGAAAGTGTTTAAAAAAAGATCTTGAACAAAAACTTTAAGTTCTGCCTAGCAGGACATCTAGTGCCTGGAGATTTGGTGGCCTTAATTGATATGCTAGTACAATTGGAAGACTGCTTATAGGACATGAATGTGTGGGAAGAACTTGGAGCCAGGAAGACTACACAGAGTCACCAGGGCAACCTCATTCCAGGAAAATAGGGGGTCAGCTGGAAACATCAGTGCCCTAAAAGCTGACAGTGCTAGACCCACCATGTCCTATGCCTCTGGCTATGCCAAAGGGTCTCAGATGGGGGTTGTAAAGGGATCCTTCAAACGGCTCTCAGAAAGATAAAGAGGCCCTGAAAACAGATTAAAAAAAGACTACATTGAGACCCAGTCTACCAGAGTATTATCATACTAAGCATGTCAGAAACAGTTTTTCCACATAGAGACCTTTGGTCCCCTGACACATCTTTCAGATAACAACCACCTTAAAGTAAAAGGACTACCAAGGCAAGGGAAACGAGTTGAAGGGAGATGGAGAAGTTAACTCCACTGGTTATGTTCAAAGGAGTATGCCTCTGGAGCCAGGGGCCATTGCAGATGAGATAGGCACAAGTCCTGATAAATTCTGGCAAGGCTATATTGCAGGCTATTCAATATTAAGAAAACTATTAGCATAATTGACCATATCAATAACAAAACTGATAGAAATCATATGATTATCTCAAGAGATGCAGAAAAAAAGCTTTTTGACAAAATACAGCACCCATTCCTATTAAAAGCACTAGAGAGTATAGAAATAAATGGAGCTTTCCTTAAGATGATAAATAGTACTATTTAAACCCATCAGTAAGCATTATATGTAATGGGGGTAAGCTAGAAGCCTTCCCAATAAGATCAGGGGTGAAATAAGGATGCCTATTATTGTTATCAGTAATAACATTGTACTAGAAATGTTAGCTTTAGCAGTAAGAGAAGAAAAGGAAATGGAAGGAATTAGAATAGGCAATGAGGATGGTGTGATGGTATACTCAGAGAATCCTAGAGAATCAACTAAAAAACTACTTAAAATAATTAACAACTTTAACAAAATTGCAGGATCTAAAATAAACCCACATAAATCATCAGCACTTTTATATATTAGTAACAAAGTCCAGCAGCAAGAGATAGAAAGAGAAATTCCATTTAAAATAGCCATAGACAATATAAAATATTTGGGATCCTACCTGCCAAGACAAGCTCAGTAACTATATGAACACAATTAAAAAAAACTTTTCACACAATTAAAGTCAGACCTAAACAATTGGAAAAATATCAACTGCTCGAGGGTAAGTTGAACTATTATAATAAAAATGACAATTCCACCTAAATTAATTTACTTATTCAGTGCCATACTGATCAAGCTACTAATATTTATTGTATAGAGGTAGAAAAATAATAACAAAATTCATCTGGAAGGACAAAAGTTCAAGAATTGATATGAATGAATTAATGAAAAAAAAATGCAAAGGAAAGTGGCCTAGCCACACCAGAATCTAAAACTATATTATAAAGCAGCAATCATTAAAACTATTTGATACTGGCTAAGAAATAGAGTGGTGGATCAGTGGAATGGATTAATTGCATAAGACACAGTAGCAAATGATTATAGTAATCTCTTGTTTGATAAACCTAAAGACTCTATCTTCTGGGTTAAGAACTCAGTATTTGACAGAAACTGCTGAGAAAACTGGAAAATAGCATAGCAGAAACTAGGCATAGACCAATTTCTTATACCATATACCAAGATAAGGTCAAAATGGGTGTGTGATTTAGACATAAAGGGTCATACTATAAGCAAATTAGAAAAGCAAGGGATAGAGAATATTATGACATGCAAAAATGGATATTTTGATTATATTAGACCAATTTTTTTTGTACAAACAAAACTCATGCAACCGAGATTAGAAGGAAAGCATAAAGAAAGGAAACAATTTTTACAACCAGTGTTTCTGATAAAGGCTTCACTTCTAAAATATATAGAGAACTGAGTCAAATTTATAAGAATGCAAGTCATTTCCCAATTGATAAATGGTATGAACAGGAGTTTTCAGAAGAAGAAATTAAAACTATCTATAGCTATATGAAAAAAATGCCCTAAATCACTATGGATTAGAAAAATACAAATTAAAACAATGATTAAACCACCTCACAGCTATCAGATTGGCTGATGTAACAGAAAAAGAAAATGATAAATGTCGGAGAAGATGTGGGAAAATTGTAACACTACTGAGTGTTAATGGAGTTGTCAACTGATCTAAACATTATGGAGAATAATCTGGAACTATGCCCAAAGGGCAATCAAACTGTGTATACCCTTTGATCCAGTTATACCACTACTAGGTCAGTATCCCAAAGAGATCATAAAAAAGGGTAAAGGATCCACATGCATAAAAATATTTAGAGCAGATCTTTTTGTGGTGGCAAAGAATTGGAAATTGAGGGGATGCCCATCAGTAGGGGAATAGTGGGAAAATTTGTGGTTTTTGAAGGTAATGGAATAATACTGTATTATAAGAAATGATGAGCAGGTGACTTTCAGAAAGAATTTGGAAAGAGTTACATGAACTGATGCTGAATGAAGTGAGTAGAACCAGGAGAACATAGTACACACTAACAGCAACATTGTACAATGATCAGCTATGATAGACTTAGCTCTTCTCAGCAATACAAAGATATAAGACAATTCCAAAAGACTCATGATGGAAAATTCTGTCCACATCCAGAGAAAGAACTATGGAGTCTGAATGCAGATTGAAACATACTATTTTCACTTTGTTTTTTCTCTCTCTCTCTCTTGTGGTCTTTCCCTTTTCTTCTGATTCTTCTTCACAATATGACTAATGTGAAAATATGTTTAACATGATTGTACGTGTATAACCTATATCAGATTGCTTGCTGTCTTGGCAAGGGAGGAGAGGAACAGAGGGAGAAAAATTTGGAACTCAAAATCTTATAAAAATGAATGTTGAAAACTGTCTTTACAAGTAATTGGAAAAAAAATACTATTAAGTGGAAAAAAAGAGAGATTGGGAAAGTCTTCTTGTAGAAAATGGAATTTTAATTGGAATTTAAAGGAAGCCAGAGAGATCAGTAGATAGAGATAAGGAGAAAGAGAATTCCAGGTATGGGAGATAAGCAGAGAAAATTCCCACACTCAGAGATGTAATATTTTGTTTATGGAACAGCAAGGAGGCTGGTGACATTGGATCAGAGTATATATATCAGGGAGTAAGGTGTAAGAAGACTGGAAAGGTAGGAGGGGCTAGGTTATGAAAGACTTTGAATGCCAAATAGAAAATCTTGTATTTGATCCTGGAGGTCATAGGAAATTACTGTAGTTTGTTTAGTGTGTTGGTGTGTTGGGGTGTTGGGGGGTGTGTGTGTGTGTGTGTGTGTGTGTGTGTGTATGTGTGTGTGTGTGTGTGTGTGTGTGTGTGTATGTGATATGGTTGGACCTGAAAATCACTTTATTGGCAAAATGGAAGGTAAATTAGGAAGGAACTTGAGGCAGGCAGACCCACCAGCAGGCTGTGAGGTGATGAGGGCCTGTACCAGAGAGATGTTAATTGCAGAGAAAAAAAGGAGGCATATTCAAGAAATGTTGCAAAGGTAAAATTGATAGGCCTTGGCAACAGATTGAATATGGGAGTGGGGGGGGGAGAGAGAGAGAGATAGTGAGGAATTGAAAATTATATCCACATTTCATGCCTGAGGGACTGGGAGGAGGATGGTGGTGTGCTGTATAGTAATAGGGAAGAGGTGGGGGTAGTGGTGGTGGTGGTTAGAAGGAAAAATATTGAAATTGGTTTTAGATATGTTAAGTTTAGGATGTCTATTAGACATCTAGTTTGAAATATCTGAAAGAAATCTGAGATTTCTGAAATTGGATGTCAAAAGAGTTTGAGGCAAGACAGGTAGATTTTGAAATCAACAGCATAGAGCCCATAATTAAATACACTGGAGCTGATGAAACCACCAAGTAAAGCTGATGAGATTACCAAAGTGTTGATGACAATCTCTTATCCCCTTCTTGGGTATACTTTCCTTAAAAAAAATAAAAAGGAGTCTAGAGAGAGGGCAATGTTTAACCTAAAGGAATGATTTGCTCATGGTGGAATTAGTGGTACTATGACTTCTGGGTGAAGGAGATGGTCCTGGACTCAGGGATCTTCCTAGAACTCCTCAAACTACAATATAAGCAAGTCAGTTACTCTGCTACTGTACATTCATTCTTGCTCAGAAGTTAGAGGCTTGTACACTGAATGTCTCTAATTCCTTTTTAATAATCCTCCATGGGGCTATTATCCATGAATTCATTCTAACCCTTTCTAGACTTTTTTTTTTTTTGGTCCTGCTATGGATGAACCCCAAGGATTCTTTCTTGGCTGACTCGCAGAGTCATGAAACTATGAGAAGCCAGCTAGATCCCTTGATATCAGGGGCTCCATGCAAAAGGCTTCTAATAGTGTATTTAGTCCTGTTTGTGGCTTCCTGGTTCTTCTTTGCCATGGGCTATTGCTGGTCTCTAGGGAGATTTGGTGGCACTGGGCCTGCTTAAGCTACCATAGAATTTCCTATTGAAACTTTCTACTGCAAGTATTACTAGCAGTAAGTCAATTTGCTTCTCAGAATTGTGAGATTGCAGGATTAGTGAGGTATTGGTCCAACATTTTATAAAAAATAAAAGACTTTTCAAACTGGGTTGTATTGTGCTACGAGGTGGTATTTGCGTGTAGTAATGATCCTACAAAAGGAAAAGGAGAGGAGATAAATTTCAGTAGTTACAGATGTGGAGTCTGGTGATTCCTTGGTATATTGGCAATGGAGGAAGAAGGAGGCAGTGATACTACCCCAGAAGAATCATTAGGAAGTCAAGGGGACTGGATTTAAATTGTAGTTATACAGCCAGCTCTGTGACATTGGGAAAATGCCTATTTTTATTCTTTATTTCCTTACCTTTAAAGTAAGACAGCTGAACTGTAAATATTAATTTATCGATCACCAAGCATACATTAAGTACTTACTATTTGTCAGAAACGCTATACGGTACTGGTAATACAAAGGAAAAACATGAAATAGCCCTTGCCCTCAAGAATCTTTCATTCATTTGGGGGAGACAATATGTGTATATGCAGTTACATAAATAATTTGTATTTAATGCAATAAAATTGATGCACATTTGTTTTCAAGGATCCTAGTAGTTGGGGTTGGGGAATCAGGAAAGGCTTCCATGGGAGAAAGTGGTAACTGAACTATTTCTTGAAGAGGAATAGAGATTCTGAGAAGCTAAGGTAAGGAGGGAGAGCACTGCAAATATGGATGACAGCTGGTGCAATGGTAGAGAGTTGAAAGATGAGAGATGGAATGTATTGTGGGCAGGTCAGTGAGTAGGCCGTTGGAACTGTTTGGCTGAGTTTGGTTACATGGATGTGGGGTGAAAATATATAATAATTTTGGGAAGGCAAGAAGGGACCAGTTTATAAAGCTACTTAGATGACAAATAACAAAGTTTCTATTTCATCCTTGAGGTACTAGGGAGCCACTGGAGTTTATTAAAGTGGTGGGGGTGACATGATCAGATTTATATTTTATAGCAAAATCACTTTGCTAACTCTGTGGATGACAAATTAGGTTGAGACAGGGAGACAAAATAGGAGGCTACTATCCAACTCCAGAGAGCGAACTGATGAACTCTGCATGCAGATTTATAGTTTTTTTCACTTTATTTTCTTTTTTTTTTCTGCAGCATAAGTAATGTAGAATACGTTTGCATGATTCCACATGTATAATTGCTATATTGCTTGCCTTTTCAATGGGTGGGTGGGGGAGATAATTTAGAGCTCAAAATAAGAAAATAGAATATTAAAAATAAATAAATTTATTAAAAGAAAAAATAAGAGGCTGCTCTAATAGTCCAGGTGAGAAGAGATGAGGGTCTGGACTAGGAAGGTGGCTGCATGAGTAGAGAGGAGAGAAGGTATATGAGAGATGTTGAAATTAAAAGGACATGATTGGGTGCTCTCTAAACTTCTTTCCAAGTCAGGCATTCTAAGAATCTGAGATATTCTGGTGATCTATGGAAGGATGGAGGTTGGTAACACAGAGAAAAACCTCCTAGAGTTGAGAATGTGTTGCAAATGACTACAAAGTTTTGAAAGTCCTGAAAAAACAATTTTGAGTATTAACATCCAAATGCTTTGGCTTTATCAATCATTTTAAGTTATTCTTTGCTAAAAAGTTTCTATATCTATTTGGGGGATTTTTTTCCCCTGTAGCATGGATTTTTTTTTTTTTGGATGAGAGGAGTCTAAAGAGCTATGGCTTCTTGATCTATGGCTTCTTGAGTTAGGGAACTCCCTGTGTGGAAATACCCTTCACCAATGTAGATAGGCAAATTAGCTGTCATTCACTCAGTCAACAAATACTTATTAAGCACCTACTATGTGTCAGGCACTATGTCAAGCACTAGGAGCATAAAGAAAAGCAAAAACATCATACCTGACTTCAAGGAGTTCACCTTCTACCAGAAAGAGATAATATGCAAGTTGTGTAGATGTATGACACATACATATAAATGAGACACAATATATAATAAATATACATAATGTTTATGAAGTGTTTTACAAACATTAAAGTGCTAAGTATAAGTTGTTGAATAAACAAATGAATAAAAAAGTATTTTTCAGAGGGGTGTCACATAGACCCACCTCAATTAATGTAACTAACAACATGCTCCATGCCCTAGATACTTTTATGAGGTATGATTGTATCTTTGATTGAGTTATAGAATCAATCATTCAAAGGCATGATCTAAGTGCAAAATACTTAGTCCATCAGGTTGGGAAAGAACTAAGTGTGGATGAAATCATATGATAAAATGGATTGGGATCACTTGAAGAATCAAGCACAACACTGGGGTCACTATATTTTAAGAGGAGATTCTAGCAGGAGCATTCTAACAACTGCTTTGAGAATTAAACTTGGGGGACCTTTGAGGAGCCAGATCCTTTTTACTTATAAGTTTTAGAGAGTTACCTAGGGGAAAAGAGAGTTTACTTATCCATGATTGCAAAGCTAGCATGTGTCAGAGGTTAGATTTGAACTCAGGTCTTCTTGACTCCAAATAACTTTCTATCCATTGTACCTCAAGAATTTTCACTGGAAATAGTTATAATTATATAATAAATGTCAACAAAAGAATGACACACTTTCTATGCAACTTGGTTGGAATGCATCTACTTTTTAATAAATAGCTGATATTTACATAGTGTTTTAAGGTTTGCAAAGTGTCTTACATATATTCCTTTCCATAAATCAAGGGATACTAATGAAAGGTTTATATTACCTCTTAGCTGACCTATGAAACTTTAATTCAATAGCCAAAGACTTTTAACAATGTCAAATGTTGCACCTATTGACATCTGTGTCTTCAGAAAACACCCAAGCAGAAACAATATAGAGAAGACAGGAAACTTCAGTGAGTCTTCTTGGTGAGAACAGCACAGAAACATCTGGAGTTTGATGGTTTTGTCTGATCCTGCTAAAAATAACTGCATATGCCAAGGTAAATCAACCATGTAGGGGCACTTGTCAGACTTCTCCACAATAATACACCAACCTGATGTAGCCACATGACAACTTATAGGATTCTGCCAAAAGTATCTAAAATAAACCCTTGAGGCCTAGAAGGAAGTAAAGACCTTCATAAATGAAGTCCCTAAGTGATAGGGTTTCTAATGGGCAGATGGCTTTGGCTTCTGCTGAATATAGCTTTCTTTAAGCTATGTAAATTAGAAGAGTCCTTGCCTGCCTTCCCGTTCAGAATGGTCTTACATAGTCCAAATAAGCCACATATTAGATGTACTACCTGGGCTTATAGATGTCATTGGAGGGTATTCCAGGAGAAGCATTCTAGCAGTTGTTTTGAGATTTAAACTTTAGGATTTCTTTAAGGAGCTAGATACCTTTGTTGCCTGTAAGTTCTAGGTTACTTCTCCTAGTGAAGAATTTTTCCCTGAACCTCCATTTTAGGGAAGAGTGCCAGACCAGGCATCTGTCATTCTCCAGATGTATTCAGCATGCATCAGCTACCTCCTGACTCTGCTCCTGTGGGTCTCTTCTCCCATAGGTGAGTTCTCAGACTCTCCATTTTGCAGAAAGTCCTATCCCTCATTCTCTGGATTTAGCCATCATGCTCTAGTGTAAGCACCTCTTTCTCTCTTCCCATCTCTGCTTTTCAGCTGCCCTTTAATGTGTTGTCTTCCCCCATTAGACTGTAAGAGTTGAGACTTTCATTTTGCTAGCATTTGTATCCCATGCACTCAGCCCAGTGTCTGGCACATAGTAAAGGCTTAGTAAATGCCTCTTGCCTGCCTGTCATATTTGGTAATAGGTCTTGTGGAATCAGCTACAAACTTGACACAATTAGCCTATGTTGTAAAATCACCAATTTAGTTTGAGCAGTTCATTGAGATTATGACAGTGACGGCAGCTATAGCTACCTCCTGCAGATTGAGTTTCTTCTAAGGCTTTGTGATAATTTGAGAAAAGGGTAAAAATTATTCCTTCTCAAGCCACCCTTTCCCCATGATTTATTTTTGTTAGAAATATCCTAAAATACTTAGAACATTGTTGGTGATAAATTTAAGGAAATAAGTGCCATGTGGGGTAACTCAAAAGACTTAGTAAAAAATTAAAGACTTTGAGGATAAACTGTGTAAGTTGCTGAAGGGATACTTAACTCTTCTGGGATGCTATTTAAGTTGCTGGGTAAGTGAACCATCTAACAGTTTGTCCCTCAATTAGAGGAAGTCCTGTTGCAGAAAAGGAAAGTGTAGGGAGTTCAATGAGGTTAGACATCTGCCAGGCCAGCCAGGTATTTTCAATGTCAGATGGTGGACTGCTCAGTATTTCATAGGATTTTCATAGAATTAGAATGGGCTTTCATGGGCATCAATCCACAAGCAATCCACTATATGCCCGGTGCAGTTCTTGGCAATCGGGATACGAAGACATACATGAAACCATCTTTGCTCCCAAGGAACTTCTATTCCTTTGGGGGAGACCACACGTACACATAAGTCTATATAGAAAATAGATATAATGTGATAAGGGGGAGCATAGTAGAACCTGAAGGATAAAGAAAGGTGATGCTTTGAACGATGTGGTGTCTGGCTTGAGTACTGAAGAAGGCTAGGAATTTTATGACATAGAGGTTAAGTAGGGAGCACATTTTAGGTCTTGGAAACAGGCTGTAAAAAGGCATGGAGACTAATGATGGAATGATATATATGAGAAACAGAAGGAAGATCAATTTGACTGGGTCACAGAGAGAACCTTCATTGTACAGGTGAAGAAACTATGGCTTATTCAGAGAGGTGAAGTGACTTGCCCATGGTCACACAGCAAATAAATGTCAGAGGCAGGATTTGAACTTAGGCCTTCTTGACTCCAAGTTTAGTATACTATAATTTCATGGGCTTGAGTAGCAGAGGCTATAATTCCTCTAAGCCTTAGAAGATGATATTCATGAGTTTTATTGGCCCTAACATTCTTCACTGGCTGCCAGCCTTTGCAGATAGACCTCTCTGAAATATATCAGATTGGTCCTTAAAGCCTTTCCAACTTGGTAAGCACTTCCTAAACTAACAGCCTTTAAGCCTCAAAAGCCCAAGGTTACCTTTATTCCAATCACAGTATTAATTTAGTAGAGTATCAGAGATTCATGTTCTAAATGCCAGGGCTGATTTTGTTATGTCCTAGGAAGAGCCAAGAAACCTCTATTTAAGGCCTGTCTGCCACTAATTAACTACATTATCATGGCCAAATCTCTTTGCTTCCCTGGAGCACCATATCTTTATGTTTTAAAATGTGTTAGATGATCACTAAGATACCTTCTAGCTTTAAGGATATGCTTCATATACTGAACTCCTTCAGTTTTTCAAATAGAGATGGATTAATACCCTTGGTGGAATCACTGAAATGCAGTGTCTCCTCCATGAATACGCAAAGTCACTATGCCAATAGGTTCCATTAGTTAAGAGTCAATCGCTGAGTAATTCTCATTATCACTCTTTGCAGAGAATGAACAGCTGTCAAGCTTGTCTTACAAAAACAAGACAAATTTCATCATTCCTGTTAATGTAGCTCAGTATTGGAGTCAGCCACAGAAGCAGTATTTGCCATAATAAGACATTTTCCTGGCTTCCCTGCCAGTCCTGATTGCATTTGAGTAGTGGTACTGAATTAACACAAGAAATACAATGTAGAGGATATCAGGAGAGGATATCAGGAGAGGAAAAAGAAAATCTCTCAGATTTCAGGATCATGAATGGATTTAGGGGGTGAAGATTACTTAAAAATCATCTACTTATATCAAAGCGTTCTTAGGATGAAAGTACTTTTAAAACCTAAAATGACAGAAAAATCATTAATATACACTGATATTCCAATTAAAAGGAGACATAGGAATAAAGGTTCTGCCATCTGTACCAACTGCTTCATTTTGACAGATATGGAATATGAGTGGAAAGTGGGTCCTGTTAGGGAATTTTATTTTCCTTTTAGGAATTAGGAACTTGATTTCATGGCCAAAGGAGAAAAAGGAAGATGGCCATATAGTTCATTCATTTAGAGCTGGAAGGGACTTCAGACACCATCTAGTCTAATCCTTTCCTTTTAGAAATGAGAAAATTGAGGCCCAAAGTGGTTATCCAAAGTCACATAGATAGTATGTGTCAGAGGCAGGATTTGAACATAGGTTTTCTGTCCCCCCAGCCAGAGCTTTTTCTTATGTGTCACATTGCCTTCCTTCCATTACTATAACATATTCAAATGATTCTGGGAATAGAGAATATTAGTATGGTGTGGTGGAGAGACTGATGGGTATGGAGTAAAATGATCTAGATTTTAATTTTGACTGTGCTATATGATATTCATGAAACTGTGGGCATATCATTTCACACTTTTAGGACTTAGTTTCTTCATCCATAAAATGGACTTTATAAATCTATGGAGATGAATTACTTGAGGTGACATAGCTAGTAAAAGACAGAGATAGGATTCAAAACCAGGTCTTCTTATTCTGAACCTAGAGCTCTTTATCCAGCCATGTGATCCTGGACAATCTAATAGAATAAAAAAATCTCAAAATCAGAAATAATTTTTCAGGCTATTCAGTTAAAAATGTACCTGTATGGGGATCCTCTCTACAATATACCTGAGAAATGATCATCAGCTTTTGCTCAAAGACTTCCAGTGAGGGAGAACCTACTTCCTCCCATGGAAGCTTGCCATTTTTGGATGTGTAATTATTAGAACATTTTCCCTAAGATCAAGCCTAAATTTGTATTTTTTATACTTCCACCTATTACTTATGGTTTTGATTTTGGGATTAAACAGAATTAGTCTAATCCTTCTTCCAGGTGATAGCTCTCTAAATATTTGAATATGATGATCAAATCCCACATAAATATTTTTCTTCTCCAGGCCTAATACCCCCAGTTCTTTCAATAACTTCTCATGTGCCATGAATTCTAAGTCCTCTGTTTTGGTTGTCTTCCTCTGGACATTCTCAAGATTATCAGTCTTCTTTCTAAAGCATGACAACAAAACTAAACACATTGCTCCATATATGGCCTGATCAAGGAAGAACATGCTTAGACAATCGCCTCTCTCCTCCTACAGGCCATACTTCTCTTAATGCAGCCTAAAATCACAATAGCTTACTTGGATACCGTATAATACTATTGACTCACATTGACCTTACACTCCACTGAAACCCTAAGATCTTTTTCAGATGAGCTACTATCTAGCCTTTCCATGCTGTACTTGTGAAATTGATTTTCTGAACCCAAGTGCAAGACTTTAATTACTGATTTCATAAAAAATTTCATCTTCTTAGATTCTTCATAATATTCTAGCCTATCAAGACCATTTTGAATTCCAATTTTCCCATCCAATGTGTTAGTTATCTCTCTCAACTTTGTGTTACCTGAAAATGCAATAAGTATGACATCTATGCCTCTATCCAAGTCAATGATAGAAATGTGAAATGATACAGGACCAAGGACAGATCCTCACGGCACTCCACAATAAATTTCCTTCCAAGTTGTAGGCAGCATGGTGTGGTGAAAAGAGTGCTGAACTTAGCATCACAGGACTTAAATTTTAATTCTGGTTCTGCTATTACCTGAGTGCCCTTGAGCAAGTTGTTTAGCTTTTCTGGGCCTCAGCTACCTCCTCTATAAAATGAGAGAGTTTGACTAGATGACCTCTAAGATTTCTCTGTCTTTAGATCTATGGCATTGAATCATTCATGTGTATTCTTTGGGTCTTGGCATTCAAACAGTTTTTAATTTGCACAATTGTCCTATTGTCTAGAACTCCATCTTTTCCTTAATAATATCATGGGAGATTTGTTAAATGCTTTGCTAAACTCTAGGTGAATTATAGATAAAGTATTCCCTAAGCTATCAGTCTGATAACCTTGACAAAAATTGACACGCAGTTAGTCTGAAATGATCTGTGTGGTTTTGAAAAATTGTTTCCATTTGTCTTTTTTTTTTTTTTACAATATAATCATTTCCAAATATACCCTGCCTCTGCCTTCCTTAACAAAGCTATCTCTTGTAACAACAGCAGCAGCAGCAGTAGCAACAACAACAACAATCAGAGCTGACTAGCACAGTAGCTGATTCTGTCCATATATGTTATTTTGCATTCATGGTCCCTCTCTACCAAGAGGAAGGAAATATGTATATCATCTTATTTTGTCTTCAATTTTTTTTATTATGAATTTAGCAAACATAAAAATTCAATATATGAAAACCAATATGAAATGGTGAACTGTTTTGCCCAATTTTAAAATGTATATTAAATTAACATAGTAGGAACAAGATTTCCCTGTTTGTGTCCTGTATCTTTTTAATGTCTTATTAATGTTTCTCTCTCTCTAATTCTTTCTCCTTCTTTCTTTTTTATTTACTCTGCTGGGTTAAATCATGCTGGGTTTTTATGTTCATTCTTTCCTTTTCTAGATCCTCACCACCCTTCCTTTAACATTTCTCAAATCTTGTCAGAGATAAAAGTCTATATTGGTCTATAGTTTGCAGGTTTTATTTTCTTCCCTTTTTTGAAAATCAGAGAAACTTTCACACTGCAGTACTTCTTTTCCATAGTCTTTCAAAGATCATTGGATGTAGTACAAAAATCATATATGCCAATTTTTTTTCAAAATCCATGATGTAGTTCATCTGAGTCTGATGGCTTGAACTAATCAAGCACTACTAGGTCTTCTTTTACTATCTTGCTACTTATTTTAGATATGAATTCTTTGTTAGCCATTTTGTTTCTTACCTTTCCAGGAAGACCAAAAATCATTCTCATTGGCAGAGAAAATAGGAGGAACATAAGAATGCAGCTTCTCTGCTTTTTGTCATCAGTTTTCACTCAGAGGTGGGGAGTAGTTTCAGAATCACCCACCCCAACTCCAGGCCCTACTCAGCCATGGTAAAAGAGAAGGTCAGAGTGACTAAGACCCTATAATCCTGGCCCTCATCTGAGAACATCAGTCTTCTAAGAATATTAACATTATTATTCATCTTCCACCCATTACTACACCTATGGCTAACAAGTTCCCAGTACCTATTACTCTGCACATTCTATTGTAATTTTCTTCCTTTCTTACCCCCACAACTAGTGTGCACAGATATTCTCTGCTTGCTTCTATTGAACCATGTGGGAGCTCTGGGGCCCAGTTTCCAGCCATGATAATACTCATTTACTGAGAGTCCGGCAATTAAGAGCTTTAAGAGCTGATGAAACTAGGTGTACTACCTCTTAGAAGAAGAGGTGGTTTATCCTTGGCACCCTCTAGGATGTAACTCCGGGTTACAAGGTGTGATCTCAGTAAGGGTTGGAGAAGGATGGCCATTCTCTGTTTCAACATAATGATTTTAGGGACCATCACTCCTATGTGGAGTGGGAATTCTACTCATTGGGTTGTAAGGGGGCTCCTGGGTATCTTTGCCTCTGTTATTTGCTTCCTTCCTTTAGGATTGACCTTTTGAGAATCAAAAGGTCTTCAGAGATTACAACTACTGGAGCTAGCATCTTACTATTTTTGACATCTAAACAGCAAGGTGAAAGAGTGCTTAAGTAGCAACAGGCTGGCACTGAGCGAGGAGTTGGCATTGATAAGAGGTCACTGGAAGGATCAGTCTCAACTGATTGAACACCCAATGCTAATGTAAAATGTAACATGGGTAATTTAGCATTCCTGAAAAAAAAACTTTTTAAATGTCACAACAAGGTTTTAATTGGCTCCCAGATGACCATAATAGTAGTATAAGTTAAGCTACTAAATTCTGTTCTAATCATTCTGTAATTCATATTATGATTCTTTTCTATACCTGATTCATATTGTTCTATGGACACTCTTTTTTATACTTTAGAACTATAAATATTAACCTTAATTAGAAAATTTCCTTAGGATGACAAAATAAGGGTGATGAGCTAATGGAGAGACCCTACGTTTTGAAAGCCTACTCACCCTACTGAGAAGTTGAGCTTCCTCCGAACAATGAGCTCTGCTGAATCACAATGCAGTACGACAGCCCTGGGGTCTTAATTAACCAGTTGTGTTTAGCTTATATACTAGGTATAGATGAAAAAAATAAAGGCCCAGAGATATAAAAATGATTGTCTGCAGTTTATATAGGTAGTAAGTAGAAGAGCTACAATATAAACATAGGCCCTGTGACTGTGAGTTTTATGTATTTCCCCCCCAATCTTTCCTCCTTCTGATTATTTTTCTTTTAGAATGGGTCATTCTAACTCTAAAACCTTTGAAGAGTTTCTATACAATTTGTAAATGAAAGTTAATGGAATGAGATATAACTGTAAAAATACATTGTAAGTTAATTCAGATTAGTTAGAAAAGAGCCTGATAATTCTGATTTAAAGAGTTCTTTGACTATGAAGTCCTGGTCCCTGGATATGTAGTTTATTCTCAGACTCTGCTTGTGATGTTCTGCCAAACATGTACACTATCCTCAAAACTATGTGGCTATTTCCTTCATAAGAGGCAGTGTGGCATAGCAGAGAAGAAGTGTCAGGAAATCCTGGGTTCAAGTCCTGCTTATGACACATACTAGCCAAGTGACTCTGACAAATCACTTAATGTCTCAGTGTTCCACTGGACAAATCAGCAATGAGGACAATAACGGACAAGCAACAACAAACAATCCTTATGTTCCAACCAGCCTTTTTTTTTTAACCACAGCCAGAACGTACAACCTCATGGCTGGTTACTCTGGTAAATCACAGTTACAGGCAAAATGTACACAGTCCACATGACTTTAATTACTCTATGGGGCAGTCATGGCTGAACATTATTTTAAATACATTAGAAAACCAAGAGTATAATTGCTTAAATCTCATTCCCAGGCAACATTTTAAAGGGGCACAATATGAAGGAGACTTTCAATAATCTGCCTGTTATCTCTTTTGCATATTCTTCCAGGTTGTTTTTTTTCCCCCCACAAGTGGTCCTCAAAGCAAAGTGCTCTTCACCCTGAGCAAGTCTGACTGGATGAAATCATTATGTCTCAAGACAGAGAATAATTTTCCACACCTGACAGTTCTCCAGGAAAAAAAAATAAAATGAGTTAACCATCAAGCTAAGGTTAACCATCAAAACAAGGCTAACCATCTCATGATACTGTATGCTTTAGATTTATTTATCATTTATTTTCATAGAAGATAAATATAGCACCTGTCTTGTCCATGGGCCATCTGAAATAATTGACTCTGACAAGAGAGATAGTGTGCTATAATGGACAGAGCACTGAACTTGGAGTCAGAAAGATGGGTTCAAATCCCACCTCAGACATTTACTAACTGTGTGACCCTGGATCATCACTTTCTGTACTTCAGTATTCTCTTCCGAAAAATGATGTTGCCTTTGAATACTCTCAGTTCCCTTTTACTTCTTAATCTATAAGGAAAGTAGCTAATTAGTCCAACCCTCTATGGGTTCTAGATAGAAATAGAGGAGAAACTGAGGCCCAAGCAAAGTCTGGATGAACACCTCTTGGGAGTGGGAGCATCACTTGCTCCATCTGCTCTATTCTGGCAGATTGAATTCCATGCTAATCTTCAGCCTCCCTCTACCTTCTTGCTCCTTTCCTGCAGCCTCTAAATATGACCAGCTCTCCTCCATCTTGAAAAAAAGCCCAAACAAACAACCCTCACTTGACTCCACTCTCCTCTCAAGTTTTCCTGTGTTTCCTTCCTGTCATAACCAAGCTCCTAGAAAAAGCTTCCTATACTTGTTGTTTCCACTTTTTTCTCTTAATTCTCAAAGCCTTTGCAAGCTGTCTTACTATTTCATCAACTGAAAGTTTTCTCCCCAAATTTGCCAATGGTCTTTTAATTGCCAGATCAATCAACTGATCAATTAATCAATCAAACAAGCATTTATTAAATGTCTACCATTTTCAAGGAACTGTGCAGGCAATGGAGTTGCAAAGACAAAAATAAAAAATCCGTGCTCTAAAAATTTATAGTCTAATGAGGAAGGCAATGTGTACATATGTGTATATATACTACATATACCATATATATGTATGCACACATACATATATATACTACACATACCATATATATGTATGCACATGTATATACATATATACTACATATATCACATGTATATATGCATATATACACATATGTACACATATATGCATATATATATGTAGTAAATACAAAACAAATATTATCTGATGCCTTTTTTTCAATCCTCATCCTTTTTGACCCTTCTGTAGAAGTTGACACTATTGATTTTCCTCTTCTCCTGAATACTCTGTCTTCTCCTTTTCTTTTTGTTCGTGATATTTCTCTTTCTTACTTCTCCTTCTGTTTGAACTTACAAAGGTCAACAATAGCCATTCCTCTATCAGTCATTCCCTCTTACAAATCTTCAATCTCTCTTTCCACTGACTCATTGTATGCTTAAAAATATTCTTATTCTAAAGAACATAAGAAAAACAAAGGAAGCAAGCAAGCAAACAAAAAAGAAGCCCTTTATGTGAATTTTTGTCCCATATCTCTTCTTCATTTCACTGCCAAATTTCTGGAAAGATTAACTTATATCCAGTGACTCTATTTCTGCACAATCTACCCACTTCTCAATAACTTGATATCTAAATTTTATGTTTCCATTCTCCTGAGATGGCTTTTTCAAAGCTTATCTTATGCCTTTAATTGCAAAATTCACTTTCTTTTTCTCAGTCCTTATCCAACTTGACTTTTCTCTGACTTTAGATATTATCAACCATACCCTATTTCTTAAAATGGTTTATTTTTAACTTGGTAGCTCTAAAATTTGATGGCTACATTTTGGTGGGTAGTATACCTATAGTCCTCTCTGGTAATATCCTTTGGATTCTGGTGATTACCATTTTATCCTCTGATTCTAATACTTCTAGGCAATTTTTTTTATGATCTTCTCAAATATGACATTGAGACTCTTCATATTGTTATATTTTTATGGGAGGACAATGATTCTTAAAGTCTCTTTTCAAACTCTCTTTTTCTGGTGAATTGTTTTGATTGTCTAGTTCTCAAGTGTTCTTTCAATGTGGATGTCCTTTGACTTTGCTTTAATGATTTTAGTATAATTGAATTTTTGAATTGTTCCTTTTTTTTTTTTAGCAAGTTGTCTACTTTTCCAAGGTTTGCAACTTTTTGTCTAAGCCCTTGTTTTTCCTTTCAAGTTTTTCATGTAGATATCTATTTTTTCTTTGTTTCTTCATTCCATTCTTTTATTAGGTTTTCCACCCATTTGTGGGTTTTGTGCTTATTCTATTATCTTTTTCTGGAGTTCTAGTTGTAATTATTATCTTCTAGAATGTTTCCTGGAATTTTCTTTCCCTATAATATTTCTTCACTTTACTATTAGCTTTTTAATTTTTTGATTGATCATTCAATTTCTATGCCATTGCTACTTTCCTCCCTCCTGTTGAAGATTTCTTCCCATTCTTATAATATTTTGGGCACATTTCTAGCAGTCGCAGATGACAAAGAAGATCTGGATTTATATAAAAGCTTTCACTCAACCATCTTGTTAGAAGTCTTACCATTCCCTAACTCTTGATATTGTCTTATCACTTTGCTCTTGTGATACCACACTCTTAGGGTTTTCTGTCTACCACTCTGACCCCACCTTATCTCTCTTTCAGTGCCTCCTCCTCTTCTTTTTTCTCTCTAGATGCTGGAATTCCACCAAGCCATTCCCTCTGGCCTTCTCTCTTTACATTCTCTCCCCTGATAATTTCACCCACTCCTAAAACTTCAATTGTTGATTATGTGGATGACTCTCTAATATATATTTGTAGCTCTGAACTCTTTCCTGTTATTAGAAGAAGAAACATTTGTGTTATCTTAGATCCTTCCCTCTTTCTCAGCTTTTTGGTGAATTAATTGTCTAGTGTTACTAACTCCACCTCTCTCATCCATCTCATCTGCACCACCTTGGTGCAGGCATTCAATACCACTCTTATGAACTATTTTTTAGCAAGTTGTCTACTTTTCTAAGGTTTGCAATTTTTCTTTTAAGTCATTATTTCATAATGTCATTTTCTTCTCCATTCACTCTTCATTCTTCATACTACCTCCAGAATAACTTTATTATGGGTATATTTGCTCATGTTGTTTATCTACTCAAAAATCTTCAAAAGTCCCTTATTGCCTACAAAGAAAAATTCAAGTTATTTTTACCTGAATTCAAGGCCTTTCATAATTTTGTTCACAAATTCCAGCCTTATCCTATATTACTCCTGGTCCTAATCAAATAAAATTAGACCACTCTTTTCTTTTTGTACATTCTCTGCACTATCCCACCTTCATGTTTTGGTTTGTTTGTAATATTCCTTTGCTTGGGATACAATTCTTTCCTCTCTTCACACTCATCCTTTGAAATTCGTCTCAAATGCTACCTTTCACAAGAAGCCATACCTGATTTCTGTAATTAAGGTTCCTCCTGAACCTCGTATAACACTTTTGCATTTCTAATGCATCCATTATGTGATATTTATGTTATATGGTCTTGTGGCATCCCCTTACTAGATTATAAGCTCCATGAAGACAGGAGATTTGCCTCATCTAAACTTTTTGTCTAGCACAGTATCACACAAACAGTTATTAGAAGGTGCTTACTATAGAGCTGTTCGAATGAATGAATGAGCTCCAGATTCATATATTCAGTGTAGTATTGGACACATGCTAAATCAGGAGTTATGAGCTCTGGACTCAAGTCTTGACTGGTTGTGGGCCAAGTTACCCTCATCTGTATCTTTAGTACCCTCATCTGTAAAATGAGAATAGTAATAATTTTTCCACCCATCTGACAGTCTTATTGTAAGGTAAAAAAATCTGTATATAGCTTAAAGATGGACATAAATGTCATCTATTATTATTTAGATATCCTATTGGCACTTCAAATTTCATGAACTAATCATCTTTTCTTCTAAAGATGTTCCTCCTCCTGGCTTTCCTATTCTGGTTGATGATATCACCATCCTCTCATTTTATCTCCACAGTTTCTTTCACATTCATCCCTTTCCCTCCCATTTTTACTGCTTACTTAATAATTTGGGCCAACATTACCTCCCTCTCCCTTCTGACCACTGTAAGCTTCATCACTGACTGCCCTTTTTTGTCTTTCTACCTCTCCAATCTATCCTTCACACATTGTCTGATTAGATTTTCTAATATGTAGTTCTGATCATGGCCCTTTGATACCCATAAACCTTCAATGACTCCTCCCTGATTAAAAAATAAAGTCAAAATTCATTAGTAAGACATCTAAGTCCTTCTGTAATTAGCGTGCATTTCCCCTTTCTCACCTAATCTTGCACTACCCCACTTCACATATCTCAGGACCATAGATTTAGAATTGCGGGCATGATTGTAGCTAGGAGAGGAATGATATAAAATTATTTCTCAGAATAAGTATCTAAAATAAGACAGAAAAGTGAAGCACAAGTTGGAATCATTTGAGCTTTTAGGTTACTCTTCAGAGCAATGCCAAACATGAAGTCAAACATAGTTAGTTGTTTAGGTTAGTCATCTTTGCCTTTGTCACATAACGTCATAACTTCCCAAGCCTACTCCAATCCCATTTTATAGTTGAGGAAACTGAGACCCAGGGAGATTGAATGACTTACCCAAAGTCACATAAGCACTTAAGTGTTAAGGTGAGAGTTAAACTGAAGTCTTCTTACTCCAGAGACAAGACTCTCCACTGTAACATATTGTTTTCTAAAAAAGTGAACTACTTTCTTTTCCTTGAACATGGCTCATGTTTTCCTGCCTCCATTTATTTTAAATTACATTCAATTTAATTTTTATTTCTTATTCGCTGCTTCCCCCACTCCTCTACCCATCAAGAAGGCAAGAACCTGTCTCTATTTCTTTTTGCCAATGCACTTTCTTTACTTCCTTTCAAATCTGCCTCATGAAATATTTCCTATTCTTCAAAGTCCAGCTACTCTATGAATACTATTTATTAGCCTTCTGGGTCATTCTCAAAATTCTTCTTAAGAACTCAGAATCTCAACTTATTCCACCAGTTGATGAAGTAAGTTGTCTTCATGATATTGAAAATCTGTAAACCCAAAGAAAGCAATCAGTTGAGTGAAATAATTAAATTGGATAGGGCATGAGTAAACTGGTTCCTTTAGGAACAGACAACAATCCAAATGCCACCTGGGAGAAAAGGTGGTACATTAGCTAAAGTTTTTATTATTCTTCACCCATTATGACTTCTCAGCTTTCCACTTGAATAAGTCTTAACTCCTAAGCTAAATGGAGCTGAAGTCAATGAGTCATATCACATTCCAGCCAAACTAATCTACTTTTTGCTCCTTGTATAATGAATTCTATTTCTAACCTATATGCCTTTGCACAGCCTTTTCCCATGCTTAGGATGGTTTTCTTCATTGCCCCCTTGTAGAATCCCTAGAGTTTCCTTCAATAACAACAACAACAACAAGCATTTATTAAGCACTTATTATGGGCACTGGGGATATCAAAACAAGCCTTCAAAGAGTTTACACTCCAATGGAGGAACGCACCCAATAAAGGGGAGCTGGTGGAAAGGAGGTACCTGACTGGAGACATGGTGGCTAAGTCTGGAGAATTAGAAATGGCTGATTTGGGCCTTTCCTTAAAATGGAGGTTCTGCAAAGAACTCAGCAAGGGGAGATGGGACCCACAGGAGCAGAATACGGAGGCAATTATAGTGTAGTCTGGAGAAACAAGAATATGTAGCCTTGGGCCGTTTCCTAAAAGCATAGTTCAGTTGCCACCTATCCTATTGGAGACCTTCCCTCCTACTTATTAAGACTTGTCCCCCTCCCTATTATTTGTTATTTATTTTTAATACATTTAATTTGCTTATCTATGTGCATATTGTTTCCTCCTAGAAGAATATAAGTTACTTGAGCATATTGTTTCTTTTTACCTTTGTAGCCATGGTGTCTAGCACAGTGCCTGACACAAAGGAGATACCCAATAAATGCTTGTTGAATTGGATTCTATTGGATGAATCCCTGCATAACAATGTGACCAAAATCTTGAATCAAACCCCTGAATTTCATTACATGTGTTCCCATTGAGAGGCCTGATTAGGAAAGTTCAATAGAGATCTGGACATAAATGGTTAAAGGCTTGCTTTTGCCCATGAGTGTTAACAGTAAGAGTGATCATAATAACATGAAGAAAGTAGAAAATCAAGCACCTTATTTACTCCATCGCTTTGAGTCCTTGCTGCTGTGGGCATTTTTTCCTTCCAGTTTAATGTTACTTTCAAGTAGAGACAGGAAGACTAATTACATAGTTCTGTGTATACCTTCTGGATGGCTCAGCAGCCTCATTTAATCCAAGCTGAACAAAGCCCTGGATTGGAGATTCGAGTAAAAATAGCTTCAGGCAGGTTAAAAGGTAAAATTAACCTTGGTGTCAGGAATTAAGTTTCAAGGTCTGTGGGGGCATTACAAGAAGAACGAGAAAACCAACTATTTGTACCCAGCTTGAGAGCCACTGGGCACTGTCAGAGTAACTTGAGTCTATTAGATTTCTCTGTCTCTGTCTCTGTCTCTTTCTCTCTCTCTCTGTCACACACACACACACACACACACACACACACACACACACATACACACGGTTTAACCTATGTAAAGCACAGATGCATACAATATTCCCTCTAGTTCCCAGTGTGAGAGGTTATGGATTATGCCAAGATCATGGGGTCATGGATCAGGAGCTGAAAGGGATCTCATAGCCCTCCAGTCTAACTGTCTAATTTTTTACTGGCAAAACAATTGGTCAGGTCCCATTGGCACTTGCTTAGAATATCTGAAGAAGGTGACTCTGATTTTGAGACTATGAGCTATAAGGAAACGCCTTGGTTGAGTTTTGCTTGGGTTGGGGCAGAACACCAGTCTTCATAAAAGCTCTGATGTTCAGTTGAGCTTGACTGTGGTGGAATAAATAGAATTCTCTTCCATTGGGATGAATTTCCCAATTCCTTAGCTTTTCCTTCTTACTTCTGGCAAGACTGTAGCTAGGAGAGGAATGAAATGAAATTATTTCTCAGACTAAAATAAGACAGAAAAGTGAAGCACAAGTTGGAATCATTTGAGCTTTTAGGTTACTGTTCAGAGCAATGTCAAACATGAAGTCAAACATAGTTATTTAGGTTAGTCATCTCTGCCTTTGTCATATAACATCCTAACTTTTTGCATATCTTGGGCCTTACAACCTCCATCAACTTGAAATATGTCCCTAAGCAAAGTAGGTAATTGTTGGCAGAGAACTACTCTCCTCTCTATATCTCTCCTGATAGATATTTTGTTATCTTGACATGTCTTATATGTATAGCCTTAAGTTTATAAGTGTAGCATCTTATAATATGGTTTGGCCAAGTGGTGAAAAGAGGAGCTTCTTTTTTTCAGTCACAAGCTATACTGGCACATGTCCCCACAGATAAATCAGAAACACAGATAATTTACATAGGAATCTGTGTAGACTTCTGGAAGAGGAAGCCATCTCACTTTGGGATGCCTATGGGAATGAAAGTTTAGGGCTGGGAAGGAGAAAACCTATGCCCTCAATCAACCCAGTTCTAGAACCAAATAGGAGCCTATATCTAAGATGACTTCTTAGTTAATCAATATTGCCCAAACACGTAGTACAAGGGTCCTATGAAGGAACATGTCACTGCTAGGCTCCTATGATATCTGGTATGGACATACTGAGAAAGAACTCAAAAAAATGTTATCAAGGTCATACATTTCTGACTTTGTAACAGCATCATAATCTCTTAAGGCTTTTTGCGTAAGCTGTGGCTTATAAACTCTAATAACTTTCATTAGAGTCCAATACATCACGTGCTACCCAGAGGCACATAACATGAGGAAACATAAATTAAACCATCCAAGTAACCTAATTTCCCAGAGCTATACTGTTATGCCACAAAAAGTCTCACCTGACTCCCTTCCTATCATTTATTTTTTTGTGTGTGAGGCAATTGGGTTAAGTGACTTACCCAGAGTCACACAGCTAGTGAGTGTTATGTGTCTGAGGTCAGATTTAAATTCAGGTCCTCCTGACTCCAGGGCTGGTGCTTTATCCACTGTGCCACCTAGCTGTCCTTTTTTGAAATCTTTTTTCTTTTTTTTCCCCCTATCATTCTTAATACTAGAATAAACTATGAAACATCATGATTGATTTAGAAACACTTACTTGGTAGCCTAAATTAGCTTGGCTGGCTTTAGGCAACCTCAACAGGAAAAAGAAATAGTGCTTTTGCCAGGTATTGACAACTGTTGTTTCTTTTCTGATCCATGGGTCAACCGTCCTGCCTTCCTAACAATGATGTCATCCCAGTCCACCTCAGTTCTCTTTAAATGTGAGCTCCAGTAAGATCCAATAAATTTTTTTTTTAATTGACTGAAGTTAGGTTTCAATTTCAACCTGATGTCTCAGCATTTTGCCTGTCCTATCTTTTTTTTTGTTCCACAATCTGATAGGTGTGAGGTGGTACCTCAGAGTAGTTTTAATTTGTATTTCTCTAGTCAATAGTGATTTAGAACATTTTTTCTTATGACTAGATAGTTTTGATTTCTTCTTCTGATAACTGCCTGTTCATATCCTTTGATCATTTATCAATTAGGTAATGATTTGTATTCTTATAAAGTTGACTCAGTTCTCTATATATTTAAGAAATGAGGCCTTCGTCAGAGATACTTGTAAAAAAAACTTCACCCAGTTTCTTTCTAATCTTGTATGCATTTGGTTTTGTTTGTACAAAAACTTTTAAACTTTATTTAATCAAAATGATCCATTTTACACCCTGTAATGCTCTTTATTTCTTGTTTGGTCATAAATTATTTCTTTATCCATAAATCTAACAAGTAAAATACTCTATGCTCCCTTAATTTGCTTATGACAGTACCCTTAATGTCAAAATTATATACCCATTTTGACCTTATCTTGGTATATAGCATGAGATGTCGGTTTATACTTAGTTTCTGCCAAACTGCTTCCCAATTTCCCCAGCAATTTTTGTTAAATAGTGATTTCTGGTCTCCAAAGCTGAGGTTTCGGTTTATCAAACACCAGATTACTATGATCATTTACCACTGCGTATTGTGTGCCTAGTCTATTACTTTGATCCACCACTCTATTTCCTAGGCAGTACCAGATTGTTTTGATGATTACTGATTTGTAATACAGTTGTACTTCACATTTTCATCAATTCTTATGATATTTTGACCTTTTGTTCTTCCAAATGAATCTCATTATTATTTTTCTAGCTCTATAAAATAAATTTTTTGGTACTTGATTAGCGTGTCAATGAATAAGTAAATTAATTTAGATAGAATTGTAGAATTGTCATTTTTTATTATATTGGCTTGTCCTGGCCTACACATAAGCAATTAATTCCACAACCACTTTTTTTCCTATTAAGTAGTATTTTTTCCTAATTATACATAAAGATAATTTTAACATTCTTCTTAAATAACATTTTTGAGTTCCAACTTTTCTCCTCCCTTCCTCCCCTCCCTCCTCTCTAAGACAGTAAGCAATTTGATATAGGTTATATACCACAATCACTTCTGAAGGAGTTCATAATACCATAGTATTTAGAATTGGAATGAATAAATGAGAATAACTTTAAAGTATTTTTTTACATGTCAAGCACTGTGCTATGTGCTGGGAATATAAATTTAATAGTGAGACAGTACCTGCCCTCATACAGTTCAGGGAGAGATAACAAATACAGAGAGCCAAGCGGCTTAGGTCTTTTCAGTCATGGTCGTTGTTGGTCCAGGTTGGAGGTTGGAGAAGTAGTGGCAGAATAAAGAGTAACCGAGATGAAGGTGAGATTGTGTGGTCCATGGAGTTTAGAGTTGAGTGGCTTTGGTCCTCTTTACCCACCAGTAAAGGACCTTGGAGAGCATCTGTTCCAATCACTTTATCTTACATATGAGGGAAATGAGGCCTTGAGAGGGGAAATAACTTGCATCTAATCAAATAATCAGTGTAAAAAGTAGAGCAAGATTGCAATCCAAGTCCACTAATATGAAATCTAATGCTCTTTCCAGAACACAATGCTGCCTAAGTGATTTGGTTTTTATCTTATTTTATTTTTAATTTATGGAATAAAACAAGAATTTCCATAACATAGTATAGTAAAAAAAAAATGGTTGTACATGAAACTGTAAATCTACTATGCACAAGTTGCTATTCCTTTCTAATATCCAACTGCCTAAGTGATTTGACAAGATACAGAATTCTGCTAAAGAATTTGAAAACTTTTAAAAATTTATTCATGCAGTGAATAGTGTTTGGGTATGTACTGTACATAAGGCAGGTAGGAGGCTCTAAGAGGTATACGAAAAAAAAAGTATAAGATAGTCCTTTACTCAAGGAGCTTACACTCTGGAAAGGAAGATGAGTCCTGCACAGAAGTAGTTCAAAGTAGAATGTGATAAACTCTGTAATTGAGGCACAAAATGTTCAAAGGAGAGTGGTATTATTGCTAGCTGGTGGGATCATAGAAGAGCTTAATGGAAGACTTAACATTAGAGCAAAGCCATGAATGATGGCTAAGATTTTGAAAGGAAGAAATCCAGCTTGAGGAAACAAAGTGAGTTGAGTGTAAACAATCAATCAAGCAAGAAGTGTTTACTGAGCCAGGCATTATACCAGGCCCAGGCCTTAGGATACAAACAAAAAGAAAGAATTAAACATTCCCTATATTCAAAGAGCTTACATTCCAATGGAGGAAACAAGAAACACATATATGATATATGTAGAATAAATGTAAAGGTAATGAATACGAAGCAGTTAACTACAAGATGCTGAGTGAGGGCACTGTCACGAGCTTGTAGGGGAATCTGGAAAGACTTCATGAAGAAGGTGAAGCCTGAATTGTATCTTTAAGAATTAAAGGATAGCGGGGGGAGGACAGAGTACAGGGGATGGTCAATGCAAAGGCATAGAGTTGGGAGATGGAGTGTTATGTATTGGGAACAGAAGAAAGGACAGTTTAACTCTATCATAGAGTCACAAATCACAGATCATAATGAAGCAGGAAAGGTTGGGCGGTTATGAAGGTCTTTAAGGGTTAAACACGAGAGTTTATAATTGACCTGAGAGATAATAGAGACCCCAGAAGTTTATTGAATAGTAAGTGATATGGTCATATCTCTGCTGAAGGAAAATCACTTTGGCAGCTGTGTGAAGGATGCCTATCAAAATAAAATGATGGTCTATAAAAATCCTCAAAATGGCAAAACTTCTGTAATGTTAATACAAATTCCACAATGAAATTTGACCACTAGGTAGCAGTTATTGAGTTATGTGTTTATAAATAAAGTCTAAAGTTCATAGAACCCAAGTATTTATAGAAACACAGATTTAGACTAGAAGGAACCACAGTCATTTCTCATTAGTTCAAGGTCAGAAGCAAAGGTAGGAAGCAAACTTTAAATATATCATTCTTTCCATTGCATTAGGACTACCTGTCACCTTTAGAACTTTAGGGGAGGGGCAGCTAAGTAGCACAGTGGATAAAGTCAGGAGGACCTGAGTTCAAATCCAGCCTCAACACTTGACAGTTACTAGCTGTGTGACCCTGGGCAAGTCGCTTAACCCCAATTGCCTCACAAAAAAAGGAAAAAGCATATGGAGGGGGGGGAAAAGAATTATAGCTTAATGAAAAGCTTAGGAATATTTCATACCAAAAATTTTAATGAGATTATGATGTTTGAAAATTATCAAAAGATTTGATGGTATCATTGTTATTGATGGATGTGTATGTATGTATATGTGTGTATAATTCTACGTTTTTCAAAAGCTTCGGGAAGCTAAAGGCCCTTGGTAATATTATGAACCACAGGGGAAAAGTTTGACAGCTTTTGCCCCCACAATGGACCATTTTTCTTTTGATAGAAGAAGGTGAATATGTCAGAGCATGTCCATATTCTTATGTTAAGTGGGCTACTTTGGATAATTTAACAATGTGAGTCAAGGCTGACTTCTCTGGAGACATTAAACACCAAGCAGGAAGTCGTGAGTTTCTATCTTATGTGTAGCACTTTTTTAAACTTAGGAGTGCTTCATTATGATTTTTTCTCTAGCTCTTTTTTTTTTCTTTTCTTCCATGAAGCCTGAAGCTGCTTGGTAGGTAGATTAACAGCAGGAGTAATAACTTTGCAGCTATTCTCTACCTGCTTGATTGATCTATTCCCTACCCAGGCCTGCCTTGTGTAGCAGAAGTCACACATATACATGTAACTCACTTGCTCTGAGTAAAGTACTGCTGGTTTTCTTGATATCAGTTTGGATTGTGATTGATTTCAGACTCCTATTTCGATTATTCTACAGCCCAAGCAGTATTTGTTACTTTGACTAAAGTCTAAAATGCTCACATGTTTTATCTTCAAAAACTAAATTCAGTTTGCATTATTTGATTCATTTAACCACCAGGGGCACTGCTAACCAAGTGCCTGACCTTGTTTAGTGATAAGGCCCAAGCACAATCATTCACATGCTTGCTGCAGTAGAAATACGTGCCACCCAACACTGGAAGGCACTCCAGAATAACCAGCTTCGATACATCTTTAAGAGAACTGGCTACCTCTTTCCCAATGCTGAGCTCCTTCTTTTATGTGGCAACAGTATTCTTCATAGTCTAGAAAACTTAACCCTCTATCTCTGCTGAATTTGAATGGAATTTATTCATGTAAGAATAGCTTTATTATTCTTTAATTATATTTATTTTAATTAATTAAATTAATTTTATATTTAATTCTAATAAAATTCTCTACTCACAACAATAAGGAAAGAAATTAAAGATCATATTATACAACCACTGCAAGCATCTTCTTTCTGTCTATGGCTCCTCCTATGTCAGAGCAACCTAAAAAACTACTTTATTTACTGGCAAGTCAAAATCTGAGAGTTAAAAAAAAATCCAGGAAAAAAAAACTTCTGGTTCAAACATTCCTTTTGTCTACAAGAAATCCAACAACCCCAAGAATTCAAAGAACATAGTTCAGGTGCTCAGACTGAAACCTTCTTAAGGCCAGCAAAACTCTCTACCACTTGTCTTGATCAGATGTTGACTCCTCTTCTGGGTCATCCTGTCTTAGCTGAATTCCATGGCTTGGTTCTGGCCACAGTTTCCAACTTTTCATTGCAGGATACATACTCCTGCCCAGAGACCCCAACTGATCATCAAAGGCTCATGAGAAAAAGTTCCAGAGGGAAGAAGCTGATGGCCTTTTGTCAATGATCATTTTATCTTCCCTTCTTTCTCCTTGGAAAACCTACACACTAGTGAGAACCTAGAATGTTTGCTGCCTGGCTGAGTCTAATTCTATTGCTTCTTCAGTCTTTTACATCATCACATTAGCCAGGAAGTTTGATAAATCCAGCTACTTTATAAGGTAGTTCTCTCTCTACTCCATCTCCTCCCAGTCTCCTGATCCCTTTCCCTTTGCTGATACTGCTGCAGGGAGCTGATGAAACATAGAAGAGAAGAGGAGTGTTACACCTATATATCTTGTCTGATCTTATATCTTCAGTTGCTGGTGCCCTCTCCTCCAAAAAAATTTCTCATTTATTTTGTGTATATTTGGTCTATACTTATTTTTGTATATGTTATATTACCATTAGACCATAAGCTCCTTGAAGGCAAGTATTGTTTCATTTCAGTCTTTTCATCCCCAGTATCTAACAGAGTTTCTGATGCATTTGATGTTCATTCCTTTTGGTTGTGTCTTATTCTTCCTCACCCCATTTGAGATTTTCTTGGCAAAGATACTGGAATGGTTTACAATTTCCTCCTCCAGCTCATTTTACAAATGAGGAACCGAAGCAAACAGGTCTAGGGTCAAATAGATAGTAAGTGCCTGAGGCCAGATTTGAAATCATCTTCCTGATTCCAATCCCAGAACTCTATCCCCTGTGCCACCTAGCTGCCCAGCACATATTAGACACATGATACATATTAGATACTTCATAAATGCTTGGTAATTGACCAGAAACTCTCTTGAGAGTAATAACATGGGATTCTGGAGCTGGACTAAATAAGTGGCAGATGAGGTAACTGAGGCAAAGAAAGGAAAATGAGTTAATGACAGAGAAGGTATTAAAATTAAGGTCTCCCAACTCCCAATTCAGCTCTTTTCTCACTGTACTGCATTCTAGATAGATACATTTGCTTTTACAAGCTCCCTTATAAATACTAAGACTCTTCCTCACTAATACTCTTTGGCTGGGCATATTTAGGGTGGAAGTATAGAAGATTATACATTTGGATTTCAGGCTTATTTTTTGGTGGTTTCAAAGTTAGGAGAGAGATATTTAATAAACTTTCTGCTTTTGTCCTACCCAAAACTGTTGATAAATTACTACCACCCAAATTTGGTAAGAGTATTTTTTTTCCATTGAGTAATCTTTTCAGCAGTGACCTTACAAGCTGAACCCTACTAAATGAACATGCTTTATTCTGTCCCCCCACCCCTTGCCTGCCTTGTATTAATGGGAACATTAACACACACAGGCTACTGGGGGAAATGCATAGCTCAGTACAAACATGTGACTCTATCAAAATGACTTCTATTGTACAAAATTAAATCTCTTAACAATATCCCTGTGGCAACATGGTATTGTGGATAAAGAGCTTGTCATGGAGTTAGGAGGACATGGATTCAAGTCCCACCTTTCTCTTGTACTGGCAACAGAACTCCTTCCCTGCAAGTGACAATCTTTCAGTGCCTGAGGCAACTCTTTTAGACTAAGTTGCAGGGAAAGTGCTTCAACCATCTGCATTGGTAGAAGAACTTTTTTACTGAGAATTCATTATACTCATGAAATCACAGAATCACAGGTCAGAGCCTAAACAACCAGAATAATTTTTTTTTAAAACCTTAACAATAATCTTTGAAGATATGAGAGTCTGAAAGGAAGATTGCAATGGATTATGTGTCCTGGGACCAGGCCCAGGCTGACAGACTTCCCAAATCATAGAAGGGATGCAGGGGGAGAGAGAGACAAAGACAGAGACAGACAGAGAGAGAAAGAGACAGAGACAGAGAGACAGAGTCAGAGAGACAGAGAGACAAAGAGACAGACACACAGAAAGAGAGAGCTAGACAGAGAGACACAGACACAGAGACAGAGACAGACAGACAGGGACAGAGACAGAGACAGAGAGGTAGACATAGGCAGAGATGGAGCAGAGACTGAGATGGAGACAGACATAGAGAGAAAGTGAAGTTTATTTAAATATGAAAACTATCAATAAGAATCCCAGTTCCCTTTGGTGTGGAATAGGGGAGGTGATTGGGGAGAGGGCTTGGCTCTGAAAATGTGTAGTACCAGAGTCAGTTACATCTTTACTGGCATGATTAGAGAAAGTATAATTGGGTGAGGTAGGACTAGATATGGATTGCTTTTTATGGTATTTGTAGTTAACATCCTGGAAGACTTAATGCATTCTTTTACAGTAGCACCAATGATCTCATTGTGTCAAAATAGCAAGATTCAAGTAATCTTGAAGAGCAAGGGCTCATGGGCTGTAAGCCATGTACATTATGCTATGATATGCTGTAGTTCCCTCCTAATTCTTTTCAATGTTCCAAGGCTGGCAAAAAGGTAGTTTCCTTCCCTTGCTTATCAAATGAGGTTATGGATATAAAAGCACTTTGAAAATTATGTAAGACTGTATGACTATTAACAGCTCCATCATCATCACTATATGATTCTATAGGATCATAGAATTGGAAGGGATCTTAGAGACCATCTAGACCAACTATCTCATTTTACAGATGAGGAAACTGAGGCTAGGAGAGTAAAGTGATATGCTCAAGCTCACATGAATGGTAACTGATGGCAGAACCTGCATTTGAGCCTACATCCTCTGACTCCCAAAACAGTGATTTTTTTTTCCACCATAGTGGCTGCCTTGCCTGAAAACTACACGTAAACAATAGACAGACTACCCAGGCTGTGTTGTATTGCCAATGTCTTCGTAATCAATAATGGTGACAGGTAGGTCAAGCTGTACATTTGTGCAATACGTGTACATAGCAACAGGGATCAACGTTACATTCTTCTAGAGGAAGAGCTGATCTGCAAGCTCCCCAAAAGATAGTCCTTTCCACCACCCCCAGATAGCTCCAATTCTATTTATAACCTTGCCAAGGAATTCAGATTTATAGATACTAGTTCGCAGACCATGCAGGTTGATTTGCTCTGCTGAAGCATGTGAAATAAATCACTAGGATGTGGACAAATTTTGCAGCTTGGAAAGTGGGTGTGACCAGGGCAAGCCCATAGGGACAATGGGGGGCACATGACATATCCAGAGGGAAGTTGCTTTAGAAAGATGCATGTATCACTAGGTGGCAATTTGGCAGAGGAAAGCAAGCTAGGAACAGCCGCCATGCTTGGCTATTACTTAAGCTTCATGTCTGCGGCTTAGCTCCCTTGGTTGCAAATGTTGCCCTACTAAAGTCATTTTTGGGGGGTGGGGAGGAATATAGCGATAAGTTACTCTAGTGCTGAACTTATAAAAAAGAATTCTTTGCCAGTGGAAAGGGACTGTGTCAGAGGCATAGAATATCAGGGTTAAAGGGGACAATAGGGATTCTCTAGTCTAATATCTTGATTTTATAGAGAAAGCTGAGGTGCAGAGAGGTCAAATGATTTGACAGAAGTCACACAGCTATAAGTGGTGGAGGTAGGATTTGAACCTGATTCTGAATGTGTTGTTCTTCCCATTACTTCTCTCTGCTTCTATAAGGGACCTTAGAGGTCATCTACTCCAATTCCCTCTTTAGAGGATCCTAAGGCCCTAAAAGATGTCTTGCTAAAAGTTACATAATTAGTGACAGGGCCAGAATCAGATTCCTAATCCAATGATTTTCCTACCATATCATGTTAGCTTTTCATAGAATCATAGAATTTTAGATTTGGCGGGGTCCTTAGAGACCACCTAGTATACCCTGACATGTAGCTTAAAAATATTTTCTCTACAACATGCATTACAAATGTATATACAGCTTTGGCTTGGAGATCTCCAAAAGAAGTGAAGTCACTCCTCTCCTAGCGAACCTGTTTTGCCTCAGATACTGTTGCTGTATTTTTTTTTACATTAAGACTAAATTTACTTCTTGAATGAATGAATGTATGTATGAATGAATGAAAGCATTTTTCAAGTGCTTACTTATTGTATTAAATGCTTTGATTAACGTTGGGATTTTGTTGTTGTTGTTGAGTAGTTTCAGTCCTAATTGACTCTTTGTGACCCTTTTTGGGGTTTTCTTAGCAAAGATACTAGAATGATTTGCCATTTCCTTTTCTAGCTCATTTTACAGATGAGGAAACTGAGGTAAACAGGGTTAAATGACATATCCAGGGTCACACAATTAGTAAATGTTGGAAGCCAGATTTGAAGTCAGGCCTTTTTGACTCTAGACTTTTTTTTTTTAACTTTCTATCCATTGTATCACCTAGCTCCCCAACTGTTGGGATGCAAAAACAAAACTGAAGATAATTTCTGCCCTCAATGAACTTATATTCAAATAAGGGGAGACAAGAAATACAGGTGGTGGTTGGGCAGGACATTTTGGTTTGGAAAGTTACTGGATTAATGAGTGAATCCTTAGGGGAATGAACTGACCCTTCAATTCATTCCTTGGGTTATGCTCTTTATATAAGTCTTCCATTTATCAGCCCCTTCAAGTATTTGAAGATGGCTAATATATCCTCCTCCCCACCCCACTCCCTCACTTATATGTGTCTTCACTAGACTAAACATCTATTTTTCCTTCAATTAGTCCTCAGATGGCATTCACTGTCCTGGTTACCTTTTCTTAGACATAATCCAGCTTCTTGTTGTCCTTCACAATATATGGAACCCAGAAATGAACATGATACTTTGACTATCAAATGAACTTAATTTAATTTTTTTTAGTATAAATATACTGGTAACAGCAATAACAACAATGACTATGATGGCATTTATAAAGCACTTTAAGCTTTATAAAGTGCTTTACATATACTATCTTATTTAATCCCCATACCAAATCTGTAAGGTAGTTGCTATTATTATCCCTATTTTAAAAAAACTTTTATTAACTTATTTTGATTTATCAACAATGACTTCCACATGCTTTTGAGTTGAAAATTTTTCTCCCCCTTCCTCCCCCCCACCCTCCCCAAGACAGTGCACAATCTGATACAGGCTTAACATTTACATACCCATTAAACATATTTTCAATTAGTGAAGTTGTAAGTAAAAATTAAAACCAATAGGAGGGACCATCAGAAAGATGAAACAAAACTCAACAGAAGGTACAAATAAGTGATAGTGATTCGACTTCCACAGTTCTTTCTTTGGATGTGGACAGCATTTTCCCTCCCGAGGCCTCTGGAGATGTCTTAGATCCTCGTAATGCTGAGAAGGGTTCAGTTTAACAGTCTTAGTCATTGAATAACATGGCTGTTACTGTGTACAAAGTCCTCTTGGCTCTGCTCACTTCACTCAGCATCAGACCATATAAGTCTTTCCAGGTTTTTCTGAAGTCAGCCTGTTCATCATTCCTTATAGCACAACAGTATTCCATTACATTCATATACCACAACTTGCTCAGCCATTCCCCAATTGATGGGCATCCTCTCAATTTCCAATTCTTTGCCACCACAAAAAGAGCTGCTATGAATGTTTTTGTACATGTGGGTCCTTTTCCCATTTGTACGATCTTTTTGGGATATAGCCCTAGAAGCGCTATTGCTGGATCAAAGGGTATGCACATTTTTGTAGCCCTTTGGGCATAGTTCCAAATTGTTCTCCAAAATGGTTGGATCATTTCATAACTCCACAAACAATGTATTAGTGTTCCAGTTTTCCCACATCTTCTCCAACATTTATCATTTTCCTGTTTTGTCATGTTGGCCAATCTGATAGGTGTGATGTGGTACCTCAGAGTTGTTTTGATTTGCATTTCTCTAATCAATAATGATTTAGATCATTTTTTCATATGAGTATAGATGGCTTATTATCCCTATTTTATAGATGAGAAAACTGAGGCTGAGAGATGTTTAGTGACTTGCCCAGGATCATAGAGTTAGTTTGTGCCTGGGGCAGGATTCAAATTCAAGTCTTACTGATTGCAGTCTATCACTTTTCCCCACTCCAACACTAGCTACCTAGTAGCTCCAGGGAATGCCATAATACTCTTGGATTTCAGCATAGAATTTAACAAAATCTTCTGTGATATTCTTATGGACAAGATAGAAGGATAACTTTCCCCACGATTCTAGAAAGTAGTAGTTCAGATATTATTTTACCCATTTTATATATAAGAAGTGACTTGTCTGTAGTATAGCTAATGAGTGCCTGCATATGAATTGAGGTCTCCTGACTCCCCATTCAGTTCTCTTTTGACTATACCACCTTTCCTTCAGGCTAGATACTGGCATAATTAGATATATTCAGGAGGGCTTTAAATGACTAAATCCAAAGAGTAGTGATTAATAGAAAGGAAACCTATAGTGTGATAGCCCAGGGATCTTGGCTTGCCTTGTATCATTCAACATTTTTATCAATGGCTTGGCTGAAGATATGTTAATCACATTTGTAGGTGACACAAAGCTGGGAGGGAAAGTTAACATGCTGAATGACTGAGTCAATATCCCAGAAGACATTGATTGACTAGAATAGTGGTTCTCAAAGTGTGGTGCCTGAAATATCAGGAGGTCTGCAATGTCAAAACCATTTTCATAGTAACACAAGACTTTTTAATTTTTTAATATAATAAATATCAATAGATATAATTCACACAAACACAAACTCTTTGGGGGATCCTCAATAATTTTTTTAGAGTGTAAAGGGGTCCTGAGATGGCAGAATTTGAAAACTGCTGGACTAGAATTATGGGCTGAATCTAACAAAATGAAATTCTTTAAGGATAAATATAAAGGATCATCTAAGGAAAAATATAAATATTCTTTTAGGATAAATATAAAGTCCTATGCTTTGGTTAAAAAAAAATCAACCACAGAGAACCTGGATGAAAGTACAGCTAGACAATGATTTGTACAAAAAGATATTGAGGGTTTAGTCAACTGAAAGCTCAAAATTAATCCTTAGTGTGACATGGCTTCCTCCAAAGCTAATATCATCTTGGTCGCATGATGTCCAAAACAAGGGAATTGATAGGTCTTTAGCAGTCTGCTTTCTTCAAACTACAACTGGAGTATTTTTCTCAGTTCTGACCTTTACATTTTAGAAAGGATATTACCAAATGGGAACATATTCAAGGAGGAAGCTCAGGATGGTAAGAAAATTAGAACCCATAAAAAATGATGATCAGTTGCAGAAATTGGGGATGTTTAGCCTAGAAATGAGATTTGGCAGGGGAAAATGGAGAGCATGCCTACTATTTTCAAGTATTTGAAAGGCTACAACATGGAAGAAGGATTCAAATTGCTCTGGTTGGCTCAAGGGTAATGAAATATGTACAATTTGCCAAAAGACAGATTTTAGCTCAAAGAACGCAAAAACTTTTGAACAAGAGTTATCCAAAAGTGTGATGGGCTGCCCTAGGAGTTCTTCAAGTAGAAGCTATGAAAAACAAACAAACAAACTCAAACCCCAAACCAAAACCAATCAATCAAACAAACAAACCTTGTTATTGGCATTGTAGAAGAGATTCCTGTTTAATAGTGGTTGCATTAGATGACCTCTGAGATCCCTTTCTACTGAGATATTCTATTATTCTGTGATTTTGACAATTAAACAAATGCACAGAACACTCCTGGCACCCCATGCAATAGGAGCTTAATAAATAAAACATCTATTCAGTGCCTACTATATGTAAGGGATTTTGCTAGATGCTGAGGAGATAATTACAAAGAATGAAACAAGTCTTACTCTCAGGGAGCTTACATTCTAAGGGGAGGTGAGATAGATAGATAGATAGATAGATAGATAGATAGATAGATAGATAGATAGAAGTAGAGATAGATTAGGTAGATAATAGAAATAGAGATAGATTAGACAGAAATAAAGATAGATTAGAAAGACAATACAATTAGAGAAAGATTAGTAGATAGAGATGGATAGATAGATGATAAGTAGATCATTTATTAAGTACTTACTACATGCCAGTACCATGCTAAGTACTAGGGATACAAACACAAATATGATAGCCCCTAACCTTAAGGAACTAAGGTGAGTGAGTTAAGCCAAGAGTGAAGTGACATGGTGAATCCTCATGAAATGGTGATCCAAGATGTAAGTATATAAAGAAAACACATATAAAGATAATAAATTCTGCAGGGAGCTGAGTCCTTATGGAAAATCTCTAAGTCCTTATAGACTTATGGGGTCGGTACGTACAGAGGTTTGCCTCTGGATAAATGCTCCCATGACTCTTGCCCTAGTTCCACTTGTTATAGTTTGTTGATTCTAAGTTTTCATTCATGACCAGCCTTGAGGCCAGGTGGCTGACTCAGGCAGATAATGCTAAGAACTGGGCAGGGAAACAATAGATACGAATTTTGGCATTAAAACTACTTTCTCGTGAGAAAGTGAGGATCTTTAGCTGCTTAGTTTGTTTATGTTATTAATTAGCGCTTTTAAATCATTTCTCATGGTACAAAGCTGTTTTCTATGGGTGTATAATCATGAAACACCTGAAATAAACTAGTCTTGAGCATTAATCTCAGACTCATCTAGCCCGACTTTTCTTTTTCCATTTCCCCTTCCCTGTTTTTCTTTCACTGCTCTGTCTTGCACCATGCCAGCTGCTGGCAAAATTCAAAATATTTAATTATAAGGTTGGTTGAGAGAGAGAGAGTACTATAAATTGAGAGGATCAGAAAAGGCTCAGGTAATATTTGAACTTTTTCATGGAGGGAAGACAGAGATGATGAGGTAGAGATGAGGAGGAATTGCATTTCAGCCATTAAGGACAGCCTATAAGAAGACATGGAGATGGGAAATATAGTGTCATGTGTGAGGAACAGAAAGAAAGCTAATTTGACTAGGTTGCAGAGTATGGGAGGGGGAGTTGTTGTTTTTGTCCTTTGTTTTCAAAGAGGACCATGACATTAGAAAAGTGATGCCATGACTTGCAAGTCAATTGGATTTATGTGAGGGAGGGCTGTGCAAAGTCACCTACCTCACTTTCTCCTCCAGAACCATTTGCGTCCAGTGGCCAAATAAAGATCAGGATGACTGGAGATGGCCTGGGATGCAGTGGGAGACTTTGGCCTTTTTTAAGCTGAGGTCTTTCCCAGGTCTTGGTTTGACTGAGTCAACGCCCACTCAGTTATTAAGTTAGGTTAAGAAATGAGGCTGAAAAGATAATTTGGATAACTTGCCAAGGGCTTTAAAAACCAAACAGAGATGTTTATATTTGATCTTAGAAAGAATGGGAAGCCACTAGAGCTTATTGAGTAGGGGAGGAATATGGTCAGATCTTTACTAAAAGAAAAGCATTTCGGCAACTGGATGGGGGATAGACTAGAGTGATGAGATGTTGTAGCCAGGGAGAACAATTAGGAGGCGGTTGCAATGATCTGGGCAAGAGGTAATGAGGGCCTGAGTTAAAATAATAGTAGCTATCTCTGTAGAGAGAAGAGGTCATATGGGAGAGATATTGTGGAGGCAGAAATGGCAAGATTTGGCAAATAAGTGGATATGTGGAGTGACAGAGAATGAAAAGTAGAGGATAATCCTGGGCTTATAAATACGGCAGACTAAAAGAATGGTGCTATCTTTGATGGAAATAGGGAAGTTTGGAAAAGGAGGTAGGTTTGTAAAAAGGATACAGACAGGTTGGGGTGAATTGTTTCTAGGACATTCTGTTTGAAACGTCTAGAAGACTGCTGGTAGGGGCAGCTAGGTGGCTCAGTGGATAGAGCCTCGGCCCTGGAGTCAGGAGGAACCTAAGTTCAAATCCAGTGTCAGGTGTGACCCTGGGAAAGTCACTTAACTCCAATTGCCTCACCAAAAAGCAAAGAAAAAAAAAGACCACTGGTGATATAAGACTGAAGCTCGTGGGTAATTAATAAGTAGAAATTGCCAAGAGAAAGATTTTAGCTTAATACTCAACATTTGGAAAAAACATCTGAACAGTAGCTCTCCAAAAATGGAATGGTCTGCCGTAGGAAATCTTCCAATAGGAGCTATGTGAAAACTTGTGATCAATGTTATAGAAGAGGCATATGTATGTATGTGTATGTGTGTGTGTATCTCTGTGTGTTTGTGTATGAGTGATTGGCATAAGGTTGAGAAAAAAAAGAGTTCCTGAGACGCAGCTTTAGGGAACACCCACAGCAAAAGGACATGGTATTATAAGCCCACAAAAATATTGAGAAAGTAGTTAAACAGATAAGAAGCAAACCATGAAAACAGAGAGGGTAGAGTATAGAAGAAAGCATGATCAACATTGTCAAATGCATCAGAGAGGTTAAAAAGGATGAATATTGAGAAAATACCATCAGATTTGGCAATTAAGAGATTGTTGATGTTTGGAAAGAACAGTTCAGTTGAGTAATGAAATAAGAAGCCAGATTATGAAGGGCTGAAGAATGAGAGGGGAAAAAAGTAGAGGAAGTAAGTATAAACAGCTTTCCCCCCCCAAGAGCTTATATAAGATGGTAGCTTACTGAGATAATGAAGTTTTTTTTTCTTCTCCAAGAATGGTGAAAATTTGAGCATGTTTAAAAGCAGTGGGGAAGGATCCAGTAGATAGGGAGAGGTTGAAGGTTAGTGCAGCAGGGAGAATGATTGATATTGGAATCTTCAGGAGGATATGGGTGGGGAGGAGATCAAGGACACATGTAGATGGGTTGGCCTTGGTAAGAAGAAAGGCCACTTCATTGTCAGCACCTGCAAGACAGTAGGAAAATATTAGAGATGATATCAAGAGGTTTTGCAATAAGGACAAGGGGAGATGAAAGAAGCTCAGGTTGAAGGGCCTCAGTTTTATTAGTAAAGTATGATGAGAGGTCCTCATTTAAGGAGGAGGTAGAGGGGAGGACATAGGAGACTTAAGGACAGAAGAAAATAGTTTGGAATAGTGTGGAATGAGAGAATCATTTAAGAAGGAATAAAAGAATTACCCTGCTGCAGTGAGGGCCCACTTGAAATTGGATAATAAGAATTTATATTATACCTAGACAAACAGACAAATGAACAACTTTACTAATTATTCTACCCTACTATGTACATTCACCTCTTTTTTTTAAGCCTGGCATACATTTATAATTCTAGCTATGGTTCTTAGAATCATTTCAGTAGGAATAAAACCAATCTAATCTACTGAATTTCTGAGGAATTGATTTCTTATAGATATCATAATTTATTATGATATATTATATATACACATATTGCATATAATAGGTATATAATATGAATACATATTATGTACATATATATGTATATATTCAATATAGTTGGGAAAACTATAATTTCCTTTTTTTCTAGGTTTTCCTTGATATCTTTTAATGAACAACACAGTCTTTAAACAATGTTAATGCCTTTTTGACATTATAGGAACATTCCAAAATTTTACATAAAGATATCAAGCTAAAATTAAATTTCCTTTGTTTATACGCTGCTTTAGAGTCTAATCAAACTATATTTGTTCTGGGGGTTTATCCTGTATCTAGAACTAAAATTTGCACTTCTAAAGGGTACAATCATCATTGCTACTTTTAGTAATACTTCATGAGATGGAATACGGCACAGAGGACAGAGGGCTGGTCTCAGAGATAGGGAGACCTGGGTTTGAATCCCACCTCTAATACTTACTAAGTTTGTGTAAGTCCCTTAACCTCTTGGTGCCCCAGGCAACCTTTTAAGACTCTAAGTTACAGAGTAGCTGTAGTTCTCCATTAATAGAATAGTTTCCTATACCTGAAAAATCATATGTCCAGTAAAAACAAAGACAAAAACCCAAATTCACATTTGCATGATATAATGATTTATGAAATGCTTTACATCCGTTATCTCATAAGATCCTCACAATAACCATTTGAGGTAAGTAATGCCAATATTACACTCCCTGTCTTACAAGTGAGGAAACTGAGGTTCAGAGAGTCAAGGCAATGTGCCTGAAGTTACACAGTTAATAAACCACAAAGCCAAGACTCAAACCTAGCTCATTTGATTCCAGATTCACTGTAGTTTCCATTGCCTCATACCTCCTACATGATTCTCTTATATTCCCCCACCAAAGTGTTGGACTGCAGTAAGCACAGAAGACACAAACAGAGGAGTCTTCTACAAATAGCATCTATGGCTCATGCCCAAGTGAAAAGTTCTGATCCAGTGCAATCTAATCTATGAACATTTATTAATCATCTGCTGTGTACAAGGTTCTGAGCTTGGCACAAGAGATATAGCAATCATTGGAGAAACAGCCCCTGGCCTCAAGGAATTTATACTCTACTGGAAGAATGCAAAACAACAATATGGGTACTATCACCAAGAAGTAAATAATCAGTACAGACAGAGGTAACTAAGCTTTCAGAGAAAGGAGAGATCACTAGCACCTAGCATGATCAGAGAGTACTTTATGTAGAAGCAGAGATTTATCTAGGTCTTGAAGAATAGGTTAGATCTGAATGGGCATAGAAGTTCATCTAGGTGAGCATGACTCTAGGTAAGGGTTGCAGAGACGGAAATGCATGGCTGGACATGCTATTTATAAAATAGAGGTTTGTGTTCAAATATAAAGTACTCATATACCATCTGCATAGTGTCAGAGATAGGATGCATCTAGAGACCAAGGACTGCATCTATTTAGAGTTTAGAAAGATATATTTTCAAGGCCAAGCACACATTAGATCTTAGTCAGTTCTCCTGGATGAAGTTAAGCGTGACAGTAAATCAAACTCTGAGAGAACTTGCAATTTCCACTGTCCATTTTAATAGATCATTATCAAGTCTGCGTGGCCTGAAGCTGAGCCATGGCTATTAAAAAAAAAAAAAGAGTTCATCAGAATAGCCAAGAAATAATGTGTCCTTGTTTTAGACAAGACATCATTCTCTTTAGACCAATCAAAGCTTGTTCCATGACTCAGTGTCAGGCTGCTTTCTGACAGTTGTATTTATTGGAATTTGAGCTGAGCTGGAGAGGAGAAAGGGATCATAAGATCCTAGGGTTATCTTATCATAGGGTCATGGATTAGGGACCTTACATATGACCTAGTCCAATACCCTCATTTTATTTTTTTTAATTTCATTTTTTCAACCAATAAGCATTTATTTTCTCACCTTATTACTGAAAAAAGCAAAGAAAAAGAAAAGATAAGAAAA
This sequence comes from Phascolarctos cinereus, assembly GCF_003287225.1. Classification (NCBI taxonomy): domain Eukaryota; kingdom Metazoa; phylum Chordata; class Mammalia; order Diprotodontia; family Phascolarctidae; genus Phascolarctos; species Phascolarctos cinereus. Next base: position 167,708,922 of record NW_027555847.1, read on the forward strand.
AAACCAAACCTTTGCAACAAATATGCATAGTCAAGTCAAACAAATCCCCACATGGGCCATGTCTGAAGATGTAGATCTAATTCTGTATCTTGAGTCCATAATCACTTCATCAGGAGGTGGGTATCATGCTTCATCACCAGTCCTCTGGAATCATGGCAAACTCTTCATTTTACAGGTGAGGAAACTAAGGTGCAGAGAGGTAAATTGTAAGTAACTCGCCCAAAGCCACGTAGATAGTAAGCAACAAAGGTGAGTTTTGAACCTAGATCCTTCCATTCCCCATGCAACATTCTTTCTCTTATCCCCTTCTGCCTTTATGTATCAGGGTAGAAAGGATCTTAGGGAAACTGATAATAGTGACTCAAATTTATATTGTATATTACCGTGACAAACAATATTATGTAAACTATCTCACTGGAGCCTCACAACCTACCTATGCAGTAAGAAAGGTAGACATTCCCATTTTACAAATGAGGAAACTAAGGTCATAAATATAAATTGTCAGTCAGTCAACAAACATCTATTAAACACCTACTATATGCCAGGCATTATGCTAAGGGATGGGAGTGCAAAAAAAAAAGACAATAATCAATCCCTGCTCTCAAACAGCTCACAGTCTAATTCAGGACACAACATGCAAACAAAATAAATTTCAGTCGAGGTCACACGCTTTAAATAGTAGAGTTGAGGTTCAGATCTTACACCTTCTGACTCCAAGTCTACTTTTCATTAAAGGGATGTACAACACACTGCTTCTTGAAGAATAATTGTGAAGTGGTTTAATAACAGTAACTCATATTTGCATCTGAAGGCTTGTAAAGCACTTTCCTCCCAATAAGACTGTGAGCCTGGCAATTGAAGAAGTGTTCTTATGCTGATTTTAGGGATGGCTTTCTCTCTTTCATTTTCATGTCTTTGCATAAGCCATTCTGGATAAATGGAATGCTCTCTCTCTCTTCATCTGCACTTCTTAAAATTGATAGTTTCTATGAAATTTCACTTCCTACATGGTGTCTTTCCTGATCTCTTCCTCAGCTGCTAGTGTGCCCCCAATTACCTTGCATTTTTTTATTTTGATTTTATAAATCTTTACATGTACACATGTTCTTTCTCTAGAGAGAATGTAAGCTCCTTAAAGGGAGGTTTTTTTCCTCTATCTTTCTTTATGTTCCTAATGTCTAGCACTGTGCCTGGTACATAATAGGTGTTCAATAAATATTTGGGGGGAAGCTAGATGGTGCAGTGGATAGAACATCAGCCCTGGAGTCAGGAGGACCTGAGTTCAAATCTGGCCTCAAACACTTACTAGCTGTGTGACTCTGGGCAAGTAACTTAACCCCAATTGCCTAAATAAATAAATAAATGTTTGGTTAATTGATGATGAAGGTAAGGATCTGAGTGTTTAAATGACTTGACCATGTTCACATAGTAAATGTTGGAGGCAACGTGTAAACCCTTGTCTCCAGATTCCAAGCCCAACACTCTTTACTATATGATGTTGTCTCTCAATTTGAAAATATAGGAAAGTAGATGTTTTAAAAATGAGGGTCTCTCATCCTCATTTGATAAGTGAACCTTTTCTCCACAATGTAACTATGCAATATGAAGAAAATTTTTCAGAAGTGAATTTTGAGATAGTTAGAGACTTATCATGGATTTATCAATTTCTTTTTAAATTAAATCTCATTTTTTCAATAACAAAAATTGATTTTCTCTCTCCTTCCCCACCATTGGGAAAAATAAAGAACAAAATCCTTGCAACAAATATGCAGTCAAGCAAAACTAATTCTCATATTGGCCATGCCCTGAAGTATATGACATTCTGTGCTCTGAGTTTATCACCTCTCTGTCAAGAGGAGGGTAGCTTACTTCATCACTTGTCCTTTGGTCATTGCTGGTCAGAGTTGTTAAGGCTTTCAAAGTTGCTTGTTTTTCTAATTGTTTTAATTGTAGTTGTTCTTGTTCTTATTCTGCTAACTTCAGTTCACAGGTTTCACTAAAAATGTTCCCAGGTTTCATTGAAAGCATCACTTCATCACTTATTCTGGCACAATAATACTATATTACATTGATATACCACAATTTGTTTAGCTATTCCCCAATTAGTGGGCACTCCCTTAGTTTCCAGTTCTTTGGTGCTACAAAAAGAGCTGCTATAAGTATTTTTGTACCCATAGGTGCTTTTATTCATTCTTTGATCTCTTTGGGGTTTAAATCTGGTAGTGACATTAGTGGGTCAATATCATTGTTGGTAATTCTTTGGGCATAGTTCTATATTGCTTTCATGGAAATTAACTTCTAAGTTCTCAACAACAATAACCAAAACATCTCCTTTCGATTTCAAAAGCAATTAAACTCTATGTAGAAGTATGCTTCCAATTCCTTTGTAAACTTACTCACCCAGAAAGCTATGTGAGTTTCATCATGTGGGGACATCCTCCAATACAAACTCTGGCTATATAGGCCTGTTTCTAGAAAAATACAACTTCACCCCCTTACAGATATAGCTATATCTGTATCCATCCATCCATCCATCCATCCATCCATCCATCCATCCATCCATCCATCCATCCATCCATCCATCTATCTACCTATCTATCTATCTATCTATCTATCTATCTATCTATCTACCTACCTATTTATCTATCTGAGTAAATTAAAAAGTTCGTGGAAAATCCCTAACCCTCTGGAAATTCATTTCTGAAAAGTTTTCTTCATATTACATATTTAAACCTGAAAGAATATAAATGGCTCTATCATATGATGAGATGGAAAGAGGGATTTCAAAGGCTGGGATGGTAATGGGGTGGTGATTGACAAAGGGGGATGCAGAAATCACAAACATAATTGGATGATGCAGAGGGCATGGAAGTGGGTTGTGTGATCTAAGCTGGCATGGGGACACAAGGCTAAAGACATACGCTAATACTCTCAAATTCACCTTGGCAGAAGACAAAACTCAGTAGCTGCTATGTCAAAATGGGGAAGGAAGTGGTTAAAGAGATCCTTTCTTGAGTTTAAACAGCCAATGTCTTTATCATGCTATGATAAGAATTCAGTAGAATGAATTTTTAAAAATGTCAGTATGTTTCAGTGGAAAGAGTACTAAATTCATATCAGAGGACTCAAGATTGGAATCTCATCCTCATCATTTATATAACCTGGGCAAGTGTTATGACCCTAATTAGAAAAGAAAGGGGTTGGACTAAATTCTAAATTCAATAACAAATTCAACCCTAAGGTCCCTAACATTTCTAAATCTATGATTTTATGATCCTATGACTCATTTTTTCCTCAAAGGCATGGAAGAGACAGCCATCTGGGTATCTATATCAAGCATGCTTAATATACCATTTCACTACCCTGTCATGCAGTAGAATGTACACTCCTTGAGGGCAGTGGCTGCCTCATTTTTGTATTAGAATTCCTAGTGCCTAGCACAGTGACCGGCACATAGTAAACAGTAAGTGCTTATAGGCTGATTAATTGTTTTTACCTTGCTATTTTGATTCATCACAAAGCTTTTGCTTTGAACTCATGGGTCTTCTACCTTGGTCTGATATAAAAAGCTTTACTGGAGTGGGGATAAGTTGGAATGACTTCTGCAAAACACTCCAAGATTAAACTTAGCCCATAGAAACCCAGTTTTCTGATCTTTGAGCTATAAGGATAGAGCTCTGAGCCAAGTATGGGAAGAGAGAAAAAGACAATAAGACAATAAGACAACATATAGTCTCAGTGGAAGGATAAGACACAAACATAAACATAGATAGTTATAATGTACAATATTAAGTGCCTTAGAGACATCCCATACAAAAGCTAAGGGGGAAAATTGTTATCCACTTGGATGCATTTCTGTTGCCAAAATAAATGACAAAATCAAAGATTTCTTTGGAGACTAGGGTCAGCTTGATCTCTGTTCAAAGCAAAGGGAAAAAAAAACATGTCCTCTGGCACTTTAAGTGAGCTTAATATGTGACAGTGTTAATTTGATTCATGGTTAACTTCAGACAGCAGCCATTAGGAAAATGTCATTATCATGGGACAATGAGGATGTACAGAGGTTTAATTTGCTTTAACCTTCTTAGTGCCAAGCCCTCCAGAGACAGCACCCTCTCATTTATAGAAAGTAACACAAAAGCTGGCCTGAGGAGCCCTTTAAGATGTCTACCATCTATGGGGAAGAAATCTCGGGGCTGGGAGGAAGGTGAAGGCTGAGGCATTTTATTAAATAAAATATAACTCCATTATGAAGTACCATGCCAAATCAAGAATTCATTAAACCAGAGGGCCAATTATGTGTCACGTCCCCTAGAGTGATGACTAGTGCTTCTCCCTCACCAAAATGCACATAATTTATATACCAAAATAATGATACTTGCTGATGATTGCTAATATTAAAATAGGAATAGTTATAGCAGTTCAGCTGAACTATCTTTTTTCCAAAATTCTGATTGGTAGAGGGTGATTTTTCATTGAACATTCCTCTGGTAAATATTTGCTGTTTACTCCCTACCCACATACTGTGGAGAGTTGAAAAAATGTAAAGGTAAACAAACAAATGAATAAGAATCAGTTTCACTCTTTAAGAGTTTACAGTCTGGAGGGGAGGCAACATATGCACCCAAAGAACTAAAATGCAAGACACAATGTGAAAACTGAAGGAGAAGTATACAAATATTGAGTTTGATCAGGAAAAGAAGGTATCACTTCTTTCTGGGGGTACCAGGAAAGGATTTATGGAAGATTTAGCTTTTCACCTATCTCTTAAAGGATAAGTAGCAGGTAGACATGTAAAACTGAGGTTCAATAGCATTTCAGGCACTGAGAAAAATGCAAATAAAACTTCAATAAATATTTAAGTGTAAGAAGCGGCATTAAGTAGTGGATAGAGAGCCAGCCTTGGCTTAGATGGATCTGGGTTCAAGTCTTAAACTCTTCCCCTCCCCTATACTGGCTATGTGACCCTGGTCAAGTCATTTAATTTCTCAATACCCTAAGAAACTCTCTAAGGTTGTAAAGTTGAAGAGTAATGGTAGAATTACCATTCCACCAATTGGTGGGAAGAGTTTCCTCACCAGGAACTCCTTAATCTAAGTTAGTCTGACAAGCTGTCTGGTTTTGGTTTCCTCCTCCTACTCCCAATAAAAAATTCCTATCTATCTATCTATCTATCTATCTATCTATCTATCTATCTATCTATACACACACACACACACACACACACACACACACACACACATATATATATGTCTCTGTGGGTGTATATATATGTGTGTGTGTGTGTGTACATATGTATGTGTGTGTGTGTGTGTATATACACACACACACACACACACAATTCCTGCCTCTAATGCACTTAATTTCTATTGGGAGGAAGCAGGGACTTGGAGAAGGAAAGTCTTACATAAGTTGAGAACAAGTGGTCTAGTTTGCCTGGAGTATAGGAGATCACACACACACACACACACACACACACACACACACACACACATGCAGTAAAGTAAACTTATAAAGGTAGTTTGGGGCCACTTTGTGGAAGTACTTTAATGCATATCTATTTACATATTGTATTTCCCCAGTAAATTCCTGGAGGAGAGGGACTATTTTTTTTTTGTACCTTGGACCTGGCAAGTGCTTAATAACTGTGTTAAAAAAAAGCTCTTTTAAAAAATAGGAATCAGCCAAGGAGTTCTTTAACACTGCATTAGTTATAATAGCATTGTTCAAGATGACAAATTCTTAATCAAAAATACAAAATGTGCACATTTGCAACTACTCCTTACTGATCCTAACAAGATGTTCCAAGTTTAGCTGGCTACTAGTTAACATTAAATTGTTAAAAATAATTTTATGTGCAAAGAAGATCCTGTAACATGATGCCATTTAACAAAGATGTCTCAGAAACAATAACAGCTGACATTGATATAATTTGAATTTGTAAAGTAATTAGCATACATTATCTCATCCAATCTTTTTTTTTTTGGCTGGGCAATGGGGTTAAGTGCTTGCCCAAGGTCACACAGCTAGTAAGTGTTATGTGTCTGAGGCTGGATTTGAACTCAGGTCCTCCTGAATCCAGGGCCGGTACTCTATCCACTGTGCCACCTAGCTGCCCCTATGTGATCTAATCTTCACAGCACTGTGAAGTAGGTGCTACAAAATTATTACTCCCATTTTGCAGATGAGAAAATTGAGACCTGGACCAGAAAATTGAGACTTGACCATGGTGACACAGCTTATATCAGAGTTAGGATTTGAACCCAGGTCTTGCCACTTCCAAATCCAGTATTCTATACAGTACATCATGGTACCTCTTCCATTTTGAGGAATTGCCCAGGTCAGATATACTCACTTCACTTGTCTCTGGGATCTGATCTTGACTTTTTGGACATCTCCATCATCTCTCCCCACCCTTGTTTTCAGTTTCCTTTTATATGTTGTCTTTCCCCATTAGGATGCAAGCTCTTTGAGGGCAGGGGCTTTCTTTTTGCTTTTCTTTGTATCCCCAGCTCTTAGCAAAGTGCCTGGAATATAGAAAACATAAGAAATTCTTGTTGATTTGACTCAACAACATTGGCAAATTGAAAAGAAATTTCCTTAAAAACTATAGTGAATGCAATTGACTTATATAGGCAGATACATCCAGGTATACATGAACACCCCCCCTCTGTCTTTTACTTTCATACACACGTTCACACATATACACACTTACATACACATCTCACAGTCTTTTTGGTATTCCACTTCAAAATACTTCTTGCACTTTTAGCAAAATCGAAAATAAAAGAAGTGATGAAGATACTACTAATGGCTTTTATCATTCCCTGGGTTTTAGAGACTAAAAGAATTATGGCAGGGGGCAAACAAACCCAATTAAACCAAAAGATCTTTTAAACTAAGAGATGAAGGGATAAGAGTAGTTAGAAATTATTCACTGGACATGGTGAGATATTGGCCATTTACTATTGATAATGAAAAATAATAATTGAATAAATTTACCAGCTATGCTTTCCTCTCAAGGGGAGAAGGTTTTGTAGTATAGTAGAGAAAACATTAGGTGTGGAGTCAGAGGAGCTGGATGTGAATCTCAACTCTGTTATTTACTATTTGTATGACATTGAATAAATCATTTAGTCTCTGAGGCATTGCCTTTACTCATTTGTAATTGAAGGGATTAGACAAGATAATCTTTACTGTCCCTTTGAGCTCTGATATTGCATGATCTTATAAAGTGTAACATAAATTACTTCTACATCTGCTCCAGAATAGGTGATGTTCCATTTCCTCCTTTGTAAAAGCAGAAAGCAAGCAAATCAGTCTGTGTCTAAAGAAGGTGTGTCATCCTTATCTTCATCCTTCTACTCCTCCTCCTGCTCCTCCTCAGCAGCAGCAGAAGTAGCAAGAAGCACTTACTGAGTATCTATCGTGTTCAAGCGTTAAGGCAGTCATTGCCCATATGAAACTTTAATTCAACTGAAGGCAGGATTTAAATGTAGAGAGATGACTAAGAACACAACTGTGACCTCTTTGTGGTTCATTGCTTCCTTCTTTAAGCACACCAGTGTCAGACTCTGAGCTGATGAAGAGAAAGTTAATCCTTGGTTCCATATCTGCAGGTTGAGAGGTATTGGGTCAGCAAGTTTCTGAGTTTATTCAATCAAGGGGTTCTAAGCAGCCAAGGACAATGTCTGAATTAAACACAAGGTGGTGATCTAGTTGGGCTAACAGCCCAAGATTCTTTAATTTCTCACTATCCATAGCATTTTCTAATAGGTTATGGTATTCCTTGTGGCCACTGCTAATGCTAGGCTGTTTTCCCTGAAATGATGAGCAACTTTTTCAGGAATTGGTTCAGAAATTGGTTTTGGATTGTCTCTTTATTGGCCAATTTTAATTTAGTATAGAATGAGATATAGCCCCTAGGAGGTTTCATTACCTCAAATTCATTACCTTAGGAGGTGTAGGAGATTTTATTTATTTGAGTATGGGGACAGAGAATAACTGTACTACTTATTTCCATCTTGTCATTTTCAATGCTTTTATATTTTAATGAAATGTTTTTGTTGTTGGATTGCTGGCTCTCAGAACTTCTGTTAATGAACAACATTGTTTTGGTGATTTGAACAGATGATTCTAATAGCTCACAATGAAATGGGAACAGTATCATGGGACTCCAGATTCAAAGTTCTCAGAATTTTCAGAGGCTCACTGATACACAAAGAAAAAAAGTACATACACTTTCTGTTTTTTGTAAAAAGAATATCTTTTGCACATATCATACCCTGATTATTTTGATTAGGAAAACATAGTCACCATAAATTTAGACACTAAGTTCAGAGAAGGGAGAGGTCTATAAGAGATAGCAGCAGTGGGAGAAAGTTTCACAGAAGACATGGAACTTGAGTGAAGTCTCGAATTGATACATATCATCACCAACACTATGCTAGTACTATTTCAAGTCCTGTGGAGCCTATGCCTTCAAAGACATGGCTGTCCGACTGATTCTATCATCTCTACTGATGGAGCAAACATAGTAAATAATTTGATTTAATTCAGACAGTGCTCTGTGTGTGTGTATGTGTGTTTTATATTTTCCATGTCCTTACTTCAGGAACATTAACTTTGTGGCTATACCTTTTCTTCTTCAAGACACTGGGATTTCTCACTTCTTCTAATGGAAAATGTATTGGTGCTGGTGTTGAAGGATCCACATTCAAATCTTACTTCGGACATTTAATACTATTGTATCGACCTTGTTCAAGTCATTCTGTGGTCCTTAGCTTGCTCATCTGTAAAATGGGAGGGTTAAAATAGATGTATCTGAAATCTTTTGTAGCTTAAAACCTATGATTCTGTGTTCCTAAAATAGTTTACAAACACTAACACAAGGCAAGGGACCTACGAAAGTACAGGTGGAACAGATTTTGTACTCTTATTTCACAACAGGTTGTGACATCTTTGCTTCCATAGGAGAAATAAGGACTATTTAACATGTTCCACATCTAGAAATGAATTTCTCTTAATGGATAAGGAAGGATTTCGGCCTCCTTCTTTCAAATAATTCACAATCAAAAGTTTAAAAAGGGGCAAATCTGTTCTTTCTTTCAATTTTCAGAAATTGTCTTCAGTCTAATATTTAAATAGGGAAAAGTTAGGTTAAAGAATTAACTGCCTACTATATGTGTGGCACAATACTAGGTGCATGGAGAACAAAAAAATTTTAAGAAGACAGTCCTTGCCCTCATGAAGATGATTGCGTAGTCAGATTTGACACACACACCCCTAACGATATTGAGAAACAATATATGATGACTTATTTAGATTCAAAGTGATGCATAAGTAGAAAAGGGGAAGAGGTTGGTATCAAGTTGGGGAATCAGGAAGAAGGTGACTTTAATTGCAGGTCCACTGGGCAAAGCACCATTTCAAAGAGATGCTTGGTCTAGCAAAGCTATTTCTACGTCTCATAAAAATAAAGTATTGTTCATCTGTTTTCAAACATATGACTTTTAAATATAGGGAAAGTTCTGTATGAATTATTAGATGTAAAACAGTATGTGATAACTCCTTTAGATATGGCACAAAGTGTAACATAAAGGGAAAAGGTTGCTGCCAACTTGGGGGAATCAGGGAAACATTCATGGAGGAAGTAATATTAAACAGCAGATCCATTGCAACAATTGCCATTTCAAAGAAATGCGCTATGTAACAAAGTTATTTCAATGACCCATAGAAGTAATGCATTATTGATCCATATTAAACAGTGTACACATAAAGAATAATTCCATACACCATTGTCCATGTAATAGTCTCTGTAATGAAAGAAATTGATTGCCTGTAGTTTGTATTACAAATAGATAAGGTAAAACTCTGCAATTCTTTTTTATCTTGCTTTCTGGTGATATGTGGTGGGGTGATCCCCACCATCTAAATAATCCTCCTATAGGTGGCACAGTACATACAGTATAGAGCCTGGATTCAGGAAGACTCATCTTCCTGAGTTCAAATCTGGCCTGTGTGACCCTGGGCAAATTACTGAATAATATTTGCCTCAGTTTCCTATCTGTAAAATGAACTGGAAAAGGAAATGGCAAACCACTCAAGTATATTTATCAAGAGCCAAATGGGTTCACAAAGAGTTGGACATGACAGAAACAACTGAACAACAATAATCAATCCTGACTGACTCTCAACAGTCATTATAAATATGTGCAGGATAATCAAAGGAATTTTCTGCTCAATTTGATAAACTTACTGGGAGTTGAGCCTTTTGTTTGGAACTCTTGATGATCCATGCTTCTTTCCATAAAGAATATGAACATGCCTATGGGCATCTTGTGGGTAGCTGGTTGGCACAGAAGATAGAGAGCCAGGCTTTAAGTAAGGAAAACTCGTCTATATTCTCAAATACTTACTAGCTGTGTGACCCTGGGCAAGTCACTGAATCCTATTTGTCTCCGTTTCTTCATCTGTAAAATGAGCTGGAGAAGAAAATGGCGAACCGCTCCAATATGTTTGCCAAGAGAACCCCAAATTGGGTCAAGAAGGACACACTAAAACACAACTGAACAACAACTAAATATGTATATATAACAATTCAACAACAACAACACAACAAACAACACACAACAATACCACCAACAACAACAATGGCATCTTGTAGAGAGGGCAAATGACAACTTCTGATTAACTCAGTAACTGGGACCACCTTAGTGAATTGCTCATTTTAAGGCTACCTATTGGTTCTTCCTAAGGGTTGAGTTTCAGTGCCTGTGGCTACCCCTGAGAAGAATTAATCATAATATTCTCTTTGCATTGGCCAGTAAAAAAATAATCTTAATTAAGAACTCTGAGCTTCTTTTTAGCATTTTCCTTCTACCTGCCTTCATTGGCAAAGTAAGGGTCTTGGACTTAGTGGACTCTAGGTCCCTTGTAACTCTAGATCTATGATCTGATGATACTATTTTATTTCATCATCTTAGTATTCAGACTATTTCTGAGAGTATTAGTGAATGAAAGTTTTCAGAAGGAAGGCATACAGACCATTTACAGTAAACAACATGATAACATTTAGTATAAGGATATGCAGAGTTATTCAGGCATTTAGCAGCAAATCCAGGAGTGATGGAAAAAGATCTAATTAGCAGCCCTTCTTGCCAATGTCATGCCTGGATCCCCATTTCCTATCCTCAGGGATGGGATGGGTCCTGATAGTCAGACAGATTAGAGAACAGTGGAATGATGTGTACTCCCTTCCACTCTCATCACAAAGTTATATCAAAGATGTTGACAGCAGCAGTTGTCCAGATGTCATTGGGAAAATTCATCCCCTACTCTCAGTATACCTATCTACTGGCATCCAGATCACTCTGTGGCTGTGGCAGGCACTCTTGGAGGGTCAGCTCTGTGCTCTGTGCAAGTGACCAGTGTGCAAACCATCCTGCCCCTTTCTTGTAGTAGGACAGGGTAAGTTGTGCCTAATGAGAAGCCATGGATGGGATGTGATTTGTATCACATATACTATCACATTATTTTTTCCTTTAAACCCACCCCTTTTTTAATTTCCCCATTTCTATTAAGGGTACTGCCATCCTTGTCCATCCAGGTTCACAACCCGGGTATCATACTCATCTCACACATGTCACTTATCCAAGAAGGTGGAGATTTTGTCATTTCTATCTCCACAATATCTTTCAAAGTGGTCCCCTTCTCTTTTTAAAAAATTTTATTTTTAGGCAGTTAGGGTTAAATGCTTTGCCCAGAGTCACATAACTAGGAAGTGTCAAGTGTTTGGTCTGAGGTCAGATTTGAACTCAGGTCCTCCTGAATCCAGGGACGGTGCTGTATTCACTGCACCACCTAGTTGCCTCCCCCCTCTTCTCTTTACTCACATAGCCACCACCCTAGCTCAGATTACCATCACCTCTCAAACAAATTTAATAGTTTTCTCTCTTTTTTTCACAATAGTTTTCTAATTGTTTTCCTTGCCTCAAGTCTCCCCACTCCAACTTGTCCTCTACATACTTGTAAAAGTGATCTTAAAATGAAGTTCTGCACATAACCCCCTAAATTCCCCACTTCCATTCAGTGGACTTCAGTGGCTCTGTATTGACTCTAAGATCAAATATAAACCCTTGTTCAGCATGTTAAACCTTTTATAACCTGGTCCTAATCTATCTTTGATAATGATGATGATGATAACTAGCATTTATATCTATATATCATTAAGGCTTTTAAATATTATCTCATTTGATCCTCACAACAATTATGGAAGGTAGGTGCTATTCTTGTCACTGCTTTTTCAGATGAGGAAACCAAGTAAGACAGAGATTAATTGACTTGCCCAAGATTGCACAGTTAGTCAATGTATAAGGTTACATTTGAATTTATGTATTTCTAGCCTTATCATACAACACACTACTCACCTTTTCCCACTACAGTGGCCTTATTTCTGTTCTTCTCACACACAAAACCTCAACTAAAATACCCAAACATAAATAAGAAATGGAGGTATGTTATCCATTAATAATATAACAATAATATTTATGTAGTTCTTACCATATGCCAAGTGCTTAATAATTATTATCTCATTAAGCAATACCTTATAAAGAAAGAGGCATAGATTTATAGAGAAACTTTTCTGTTGAGTTGAAATCAGTTAATTTCTGCTTGTTGATTTTTCATTGTGTATGGTGAATATCAAAACACAGAATATCACTCTGTTGGAAAAGCTATTATATCCTCTGTCAGTCAGGAGCTCATTGAGAATAGTGTTCATTTCATTCTTGGTATTTGTAGCCTCAACACCTAGCAGACTTCCTGGTAGATGCTCAGTAAATGTTTGCTGATTAACTTACTTATTATTGCTTATTAACTTATTAACTTATTTATTATTCTATTTCTGTATTATGTGTTTTTCAGAAAAAATACATTTTTTTTTTTGGTGAGGCAATGGGGCAAAGTATCTTGCCCAGGGTCACACAGCTGGTAAATGTCAAGTGTCTGAGGCCACATTTGAACTCAGGTCTTCCTGAATCCAGAGCCAGTGCTCTACCCACTGTGCCATCTAGCTGCCCCCAAAAAATACACCTTAAAAAAAGAAATCCATCTGCTTGGCTAGCTACATCAATTAAATTAAAGTAACTGAATAATATCGATCAATAAGCAATATAGAGAAGTATCCCCTACTGTCAGTGCATCTGAAGGCTTTTTCTTTAGAAGTAATGAAGCATATTTAATAACCTTGATCTCATTAAAATATGATGACTAATCATATTTCAGTGAATGCAAAATATGTTGTACTATTAATAAATTAAATGTAGACTATCATCTTTAGCTCATTGTTATTTAATTTCTATTTTGTATATGTTTTACAACATATATAATACTTCGTACTTTAGTTCAGTTGTATACGTATATAATTCATAAACATATTCACACATAGGGAGTGCTCAAATATATTATTCTCATAGGATCTTATGATCAAAAAAGTTTATAGACCACCAGTGTAGGGGATTGAGAGCCTGCCTTAGAGTTGGGAAGACCTAGGTCTAAGCCTCGGTTTTCACATATACTGACCTCTTAGGGCCCTCAGGGAATGCTCTAAGTATTTAAGTTGGTCAATCAATAAACATTTAGTAGGCATAACTATGTTCCAGATACAGTACTAAGTGTACTAAGTCCTACATCTTAGATGTAGGAACATATTTGCATTGGTTAAGGTAATTTTTTTTTTATGGAGAGTCCTTTAAACTAATGAAATCTCAGGTCCTGTTAAAAAATAGGTAAGAAGAAATAAGAGATCTTAGATAATCATCATAACAATTTATTTTATATGGCATTTTAAGGCTTGCACAGCATTTTATGTAAATGATCGCATTTGATCCTCACAACAACTCTAGGAAGTAGGTGCTGTTATTATTCCTGTTTTACAGATGAGGAATGACAGAGGTAAACTGTCTTGCCTAGGGTCATACAGCTAGTAAGTGTCTAAGGCAGAATTTGGACTCAAGCCTTCCTGATTTGCTTAAATTCAGCATTCTATCTACTATACCATTTGTTTTATGAATGAATGAATGAAAAAGCTTTTATTAAGTCCTTACTATATTCCAAGCACTGTGCTAAATTCTAGGGCTACAAATAGAAAAAAAAAATTAGATACTCTCTACTCTAAAGGAGCTTACACTCTAATGGCGGATGGAGGGGAGATTAAATATATAAAAGAGAGTTCAGTGGCACAAAGAATTATAAGGCCCTGTCTTACAGGGTCTACCAGTGGATTAAATAATGGTTTCCAGGGGCCTGGAGGGCAGTCATGGCAAATGGTAAGTCTCAGAGAATTTAAGATGCAGTGGCAGATAATAAGGCCTGGCGGTCCCCCATTTTATCAAAACTATTAGAGTTGATGACTCTCAGTCAAGAAGTGTGACTGGCCATGGTTCTTCCTGCCCTTTCGCTCCATGGATTCTCAGTTGGGGGTTGGGAAAGGAGGTAAAGAGAAAGTACTAACACATCTGGCTGGAGTGTCTGGGGTCTTAGTAGTGATAAGTGAGGAAAAGAAACCAATCAGATAAAGAAGCTTCAAACAACCTGAGTAACAGAATGATGTTTAGTAATAGAATGGGGGTTGGGTGGCTGTTATAGTATGCTCAACCTTTCCAAAGCCTACCATGATGTATTTGTATTATACCAGAAGAAGTAAAGGGGGAAGAAGAAGGAAACAAGCATTTATATAGTACCTACTATGTGTCAGACACTGTGTTAAGTGCTTTTTACAAAAACGATCTCATTTAATCTTTACAACAACCCTATAAGGTAAAAGATATTATTACTCTCATTTTACTTTTGAGGAAATTGAGGCAAATCACATTAATTGACTCAATCAGGGTCACACAGCAAGTAAGTAGCTCAGGCCAAATTAGAAGTCAGGTCTTCTGGACTCCAGCCCCAGCATTCTATACACCACCTCACCAGATGTCTCAAGAATAAGAACCAAGGCATATCAGTTTATCTTCTAATTGAAGATGTGGGGATCTTGGTTGTTTTCTCTAAGAAATCCCTAAACACACTTATTATAGAAAGGCAGCCTATAGTCATAGCCTGGTCCAAATGGAATAAGACATAAGATTTTTTGGAGTTTGGAGGGACCTCAGTAACCATCTAATCCATTCCAGACACAAAAATGAATCTCCATTATAACATAACCAACAAGTGATCCAGCTTCTGCTTAAAGACCTCCATTATGGAGGAACCTCATGAGGCAATCTGAGATCAGGCCTCAGTGTTTCTCTTTTCATTTTCCATTCATTGTTCCTACCACTACCCTTTGGGGCCACGCAGGGCAAGTCAGATACCTTTTGCACCAACCACCCTACAAATACTTGAAAAAAGCCGTCATGGTCTCTACCAGTATTTTCTTCCCAGTCAGTCAATTAATCAATAAGCATTTATTAAGTACCTACTAATGTGCCAGATGCTATGCTAAGTACTGAAGAGGCAAAGATAAAAGTAATTTTTTAAAAAGAATTTACAAAGTCTTGAAACACAAGAGCCACTAAAAAAGCCTACAGT
The DNA here is from genome assembly GCF_003287225.1 of Phascolarctos cinereus. Lineage (NCBI taxonomy): Eukaryota > Metazoa > Chordata > Mammalia > Diprotodontia > Phascolarctidae > Phascolarctos > Phascolarctos cinereus. The sequence goes on from NW_027555847.1 coordinate 167,724,495, forward strand.
AATGGAAGCATCTTCCAACCACATCTCAAGTATCTCAGTTGTGAGGTTATTATTAAACAAATTTGGGAACAAAGTAAATATATTTTGGAAAGAACTCTGGATTTGGAGTCAGAAAATTCTTCCATTTATTACCTGCGTGACCTCAGGTAAATTACTATCCTCTTTAGGCCCCAGTTTCCTCTACTTTAGAGTGAGGTGATTGGACTAGATTCTCTCTCTCTCTCTCTCTCTCTCTCTCTCTCTCTCTCTCTCTCTCTCTCTCTCTCTCTCTCTTTCTCATTAGGCTAAACATCCACAGTTCCTTTAAACCATCACCATACGTCATGGACTTGAGACTGCTTGCCATTTATTTCTCCAGCCTATCAACATCTTTTCTGGGCGACTGTGATGCTCAGAACTGAATAAAATACTCCTGATGTGTACTAATCATGCTGTTTCTCTGTGACAGATTTGAAGTTTCATTCTTCAGATTGTACCCTGAACTACTTAAAAGAGAAGTTCTTGTGGAAACTTTTAGGAACCCGTATAGAATACTAATGTATTTTAATATTTGATGAGACCTGAATGTGTGTGTATATGTGTGTGCACGTGCAGTGTGTGAAAAATTAGCGTTAATTCTGAGATAATTATTAAAGTATGTGAATGGTGGATTGAGGGGACCTTTTTGAACTTTTTCTTCTAATTACCTGAATGCTATTATGAATGATATAGGTTTTCAGAGGAACTGTCAAGGCTTCAGTTTTCCTCAAGCTTTATCAAAAAAACTGTTTAAGAGGAAATATGTCCACTTTTTTGAAAGGGCTATTAGCTGAGTGACTAATTGGTTATATTCTGGGCTCCACTATGCTCCTAGGTATAAAATGTCAACTTCTATTGAAATCACTGAGGAGGAATGGGGCAGAATGCCACCTGGTATACTCATACTTCCAGTTAGGGCCAATCTTCAAAGGGAAATACCCTTGGGAAGTAAGCACTTACAATAACACCATCTTGTCTTGTTTTGTTTTGTTTTTGGAACTGGGTCTAACTATGTCATCTGAGCTGGAAGACTGCAGGTTGGCAGGGAAGTTTTGACTTGCTTGGTTTCTGACCTGGGCTGGTTTGCCCTTAGGCCACCCAGTGCCTCTTTCCCCACTCCCAGCCCTCACTCCTAGATGCTTACCACATTGGTGCTAGACTTGGTGAAAACATTTAATTATCTTTAGCCAAATAACAGCTCAGATGTCCCAAACTCGAGCAATCTACCTGCCTTAGTCTCCTTCAGTAGTAAAAATTATAAGTATGCGCCACCAGACTGGGTCAATTGCCCCACATTACTCCTAGTTCCACTCTATTTAGCCTTTTGAAAAAGAATCACCTTAAAAATCCAATTGTTGGGATTCATATAAGAAGTAGAAGGACCAGAAAGGCCATCCAGTTCAACTTTCTCATTTTACAGTTGAGGAAACTGATGCCCTGAGAGGCAAAGTGACTTACTCAGCAGATATCTAGAGCTGAAAAGGATCTCAGAGGCCATTTAGTCCAATCACTTTATTTTAAAGTAGAGGCAACTGAGGTCTAGAGAGGCTAAGTAATTTGCCCAAGGTCACACAGAAAGTAAATAGAAGAGTTGGGACTGGAAGCCAGATTTTCTGACTCCAAATCCAGAGCTCTTTCTAAAATATTCTTGCTTTGTTCCCAGCTTTGTTTAATAACAATCTTAGAACTGAGATATTTGAGATGAAGTGGAAGATGGTTCCATTACAATAGATTTTCTTAGTGGTTCTTGTGTTTCAAGATTTTATAAATTTAAAGTAGATTAGTACTACTTTCTTTCTTAACATGAGCTTCCCCTTATTTTATGATACCTGCTAGCTTATTTACCTTTATTTCCTAATGGAACAGAAGGTAATATTTTTCCTCATATGACTGTAATGTTCAGAGTGGCCTTAATTCTGAAAACTTACTGAAATTGTAATCACAAAGACAGATTGTCATTTATTAGCACTTCTGGGCCCCTGGCTGATTAAAGAAACACTGCAAAATAATTGCATAGATTTTGAGGCCTGCAGAACTGTAGCTTCTTAGGTTCACTGATAATAAATACATTCCTAAAATAAGTATGAGTAAATGGTATTTCATGGAATTAAATAAGCCTATGAAGAATCACAATGCCAGCATCTTAAATAATTCTGGCCCCAAGAAATTGGAAGAGGCATCTCAAATTTAAATTTCTTAACAAAGAGGCTAACATCAAGAGACAAAAAAAAAAAAGGAGGAGTGGGAGAGAGAAGGAGGGGAGAGAAACCTTAGCACAGGTAAGCAATCAACCATTCACTCAGAGCATAGAGTTCTTTTTAATACTTTACATAAAAGTGTGATAGTACAGTGCTATATAATATGGTAAAATGGAAAGAAGGAAAGAAGAAAGAAAAAAGGCAGGCAGGAAGAAACAAGGCAGGAAGGAAAGAAAAAAGGAAAGAAGAAAGGGAAGGAGGGAAAAAGAAAGAAAGGAAGGAAGAAGAGAAGGAAGGAAAAGTGAAAGGAGGGAAAATGAAGGAAGGAAAAAAGAAGGGAGAAAGGAAGGAAAAAAGGAAGAAAACAAGAGGGAAGGAAGGAATCAAGGAGGGAAAGAAGGAAGGAAATAAAGATGGAAGGAAAGAAGGAAGGAAGAAAAGAAGGAAGGAAGGAAGGAAGGAAGGAAGGAAGGAAGGAAGGAAGGAAGGAAGGAAGGAAGAAAAGAAGGAAGGAAGGAAGGAAGGAAGGAAGGAAGGAAGGGAAGGAAGGAAGGAAGAAAAGAAGGAAGGAAGGAAGAAAAGAAGGAAGGAAGGAAGGAAGGAAGGAAGGAAGGAAGGAAGGAAGAAAAGAAGGAAGGAAGGAAGGAAGGAAGGAAGAAAAGAAGGAAGGAAGGAAGAAAGGAAGGAGGAAGGAAGGAAGGAAGAAGAAGGAAGGAAGGAAGAAAGGAAGGAAGGAAGGAAGGAAGGAAGGAAGGAAGGAAGGAAGGAAGGAAGGAAGGAAGGAAGGAAGGAAGGACAAAGCTAAGTGGGAACAAATGGATCATAAAAATAGTCCATAAATTTCAGGACTCACCTTAAGTGAAATGAGAGAAATCAAATCACTAAAATAACATGGGTGCAACCTCTGAGTATATGCTCTTCGTGAATGAAACACATGTATCATAGGTACTCAGAGAAAAAAATTCCTGCCACTTTTTAAATTCAGGAAAATAGCATCCTTTTGTTTTGTGGTTGGGATTTCACTAAACACAAAATTGTGTTGGATAAACTGCTATGTTTGATAAATAGCAACCATCACATAGCTCAAATGCTGCTGCCTTCAGGAAACTTTCTCTGGTTCCTCTTGCCTTTCCTCACCAGGAAGCAATAATTTTTCCCACCCTTGAATAGCATGTGATCTGCCTTTCTCTTAAATTGTAATTATATATTATATTGTATAGCTGTGGTAAGCTATTTGTGTATGTGTCAAATAACAAACAGTGTCCTGTAGCCATCTCATATTAACTCACAAAAGCCAATAGCTAAATTTTCAGTGTGAGCATTTATATCTAGGGGGAAAAAAAAACAAACTATTGAACCAAACCAATTTATTCAGCCACTGTGCATGAAAGTGCATTCAACATTCTGAACCCTCAGCCCCCACCTCTCTACTGAAAGGAGAAAGGTCCAAGGCCCATTTGGTTATCATAATTACTCAGAGTTCAGCTTTGCTTTAATATTCTTTAATTTACATGGTTTGTAGTCATTGTGTATATTATTCTCTAGGCTTTTCCACATTAAAAAAAGACTCCTTTTCATCATTCCTTATGGCATAATAACATTCTTTTACATTAAACAGAAATTGTACAACCATTCCCTAATCAATGAGCATCAATTTTTTTTTTGCAGTTTTTTGTTTCTGTAGAAAGTACTATTAGGCATATTTTGGTACAAATGGAAACTTTCTTTCTATCTTTGACCTCTTTGCAGTCTATAATGATATCTATACACCTATGAATATAAATATTGATATTAGTATAGATTCAATGTTGATATCACACTATTGGTATCTCTGGGTCAAAAGGAATACATAGTTTAGTGAATTTGCTTACATAATTCCAAATTATTATCCAGAACGGTTGGAATTGGCTCTATAGTCAAACAGTACATTTGTTTGCATGGCTAGCTTTCCATCTCTCACCAAATATGACCATCCACTGAAACTTTCATTTATCCATTGCTGCATAATTCTCTGAGAGTCCATAGCATATAGAGTATTGTGCTTCATATTGTGGCAGAAACCCACAGTTAAAAAATAAAGTTCTTGCTCTCAATGAGATATCTAGTTGGCTCAATGGATAAAAACTCTGAGCCTGGGGTCAGGAAGATGTGAGTTCAAATCTAGAATCAGGCACTGTGTCAGAGCAGTACGACCCAGGGCAAGTCACTTAACCTCTGTCTGCTTTAGTATCCTTATCTGTAAAATGGGTTAATTAATATTTATTTTGTATACTTACAGAATAAATATATTATATAGAATAAATGTGTGCATATGTATGTATGTATACATGCACACAATAAAGGAACATGTATATATATGTACTTGCGGGCATGTGTGTTCGTTAGTCTCCATTATTAGAACATAAGTTTCTTGCTAGTTGGGATTGTTCCTTTTATCGTATTCATATCCCTAGCATCTAGCATGATAGTAGCTACTCAATAAATACTTCTTGATTGATTGTTAGATTTCTTCCAATAAAATAATTTGCACCTTTATGAGGATAGAATATGTGACAGAAAACTGCAATAATTTGAACTTTGGTTGCCTGGTCTCAGGACACAGACCTACTTCCTTGCTCTCCCCCCTCCTTCCTTTTCTGCCTATTTTAAAATAGGTTTTTGATATCTTTGGCTTTTATATCCCCCAAATCTCTCCCAGCATTCCTCCCCTCCCCATCCCAGACATCTATCCTCTATAACAAAGGACATTTTTTTTTTAATAAAAAAGGAGGGAGAGAAAAAATCAGCAAAACCAATCAATACATTAAAGAAATCTGAACATATGTGCAATGTTCCACACATGTGGCCCTCCTAATTTTACAAAGGAATGGGGCAGGGGCAGGTCTTTTCTAATGACACAGAGATCAGATTAAAATATATATATATATATATATATATACATATATATATATATATATATATATATATATATATATATATATATATATATATATATATATATATGTATGTATAGGTCTTGTATCATGGCCTCAGTGTTGTGTAAATGATATTGCTTGTGTTTCTTTGAGGATAAATGAATCTCCTTGCCTGATTCTCTGGATAGGGGTGGGGTGGTAGTAGTAATACTTTGTGCTGTATTTGGGAAAGGAAAGCACTATATGTGGGGAGACTACCAGAGGCAAGACCCAGGCTGAACTGGGGCGGTACTGGTAGCACTGTCAGCAGGCAGAGGGGAAGGCAGCTGGGATAGGAAGCCTGTGGAAGTTGATATCAGGCCTCGAAGAACAGTAGGACCAACTAGGGCCATGAACTTCCTGAAAGCCAGTTTACTAGGTGCTGGTATATCCTGGGGGGCAAACAGGGAGAGGTGCACCACTACTGGTTTGGAAAAGAGAAATATCTTCCCTGTGGGAAGTGAGCCAAGAGGTTGATCTCATTGGAGTTTGGCCATATTAGTGACTCAGTATGGGGTCAGATACCCATCTTCTTAGATAGACTGTTGATTATCGTATTTCTGCTTGCAATGTAGCTAGCATCACTTACCAATGTTCTGTGGGTTATAAGACAGATTTATTATTCATCAATACAAGCTTCCCAGAAAGGTCTTGACAGCCTATCACAGCTTTCAATCAGGAAAAAAATTCCTCTAAAATTAGAACAGACAGCTTTTGATAAATGGGAAAGGAATGAGGGAAGGCTAAGAGGGGAGAATGCTATTTCAGAGATCTGCCATCAAAATAAGAAAAGTTAGGCTGTCCTACATGAATTACTCTGTTCAGATTATAAGCATGGCATGTACTTTCTCCCTCACACAGATCATGGGGAATGGACCACCTGAAAGTGCTCCATACTGAGGAGCAAACCAGAGTCCCAGAGGCAATCTTCTGAGACAATCAATGCTCTTTTAAAAAAAAATTCTAATTTCCTGATAAGAGGATCATTTTGTTAAGAAAGGGGAAAATTAACAGAGAAAGAGTGAACATAGTGCCAGGAACTTCTGGGCATTTTTGCTGTGCTTCCCAGGCACCATTGCCCCATCCATCCATTCATCCATCCATCCATCCATCCATCCATCCATCCATCCATCCATCCATCCATCTATCCATCCATCTATCCATCCCACCAACTCCCTGTGTGGATGTCCAGAGACAAAGGGAATGAAGAGATGCTTTATCCAGTTTTATCCAAAATGAAAAGAATGCACAGAGAGGTCAGGAAAATTGCTCTAGGGGACCCAGTAAATTGAGTCTTATATTAGAGATGATCTAGTCCATTCCCTCATTTGACAAAAAAGAAATAGACCCAAAGAGGAAAGTGACTTCTCCAAGATCATAGTAGCTATGGTGTCATTGTATTATCACAGCAGCTCTATTAGGCAAATAAAACAGACATCCTTATCTTCCCTAGAACACCAGTCCTTGAAGGCAGGGACTATTTCATTTTTATCTTTGTATCCTCAGAACCTAGCAAAGTATCTGACACATTGTCAGAACTTGATAAATGCTTGTCGATTGGTTGATTTTACAGATGGAATATTGAGACAATCATACCTTTGTTTTTTAAGTTCACACAGGCTAGAATATGGCTACAACACAGGTCTCCCCATTGATCTTTCTGAAGAGACTTTGCTTTCCCACTTATTTCAAGTGTTTTCATATGTGCAATATGAAAAAAAGTGGATATAGAAAGGAAGAGAAGGAAATTTGGGTGACTAAAAAGAAAGTAGATAGGGAACTAAGAAAAAAAAATTTTAAAATGAAAGAAACAGTACATGTGACAGAAGTCTTGAAAATCTAGTGAGCATTATTTAGCCAGAAGAAAGATTCCAGAAGACTTTGTTTGCAGGAGGTGATATCACAGAAATACAGAATAAACATTTTAGGGGAGGTGACAGAATACAGACATTCTCTTCTTAAGCCACCAGGGATATTTACCAAAAAGTGGCATCTTGCGCTCTCCCTCAACTTTGCCCTACTTAAAAGCAAACTTTAATGAGATATAACAAAAACTTGGATATCCTGAGCCCTAAAATGATTCTAGATTCCATGAACCAATTAATTTACTATGAGTAACGGAGTAATAGTAAGAACAATGAAAATAATTGTAACTTACATTTGTATGCCATTTTTTTGGCTTATGAAAGACTTTCACATATATTATCATATTTATTTTGATGGGTTCATGGATACTTTGTTGTAGTTATTTCCTACACTCAAGCAGATCACAACCTTTCCATGCCTTCTCAATTTGTGTAGCTCTTGGTCCCTAACTTTCCATAATTCTTTATAGAGCCTCTATCCAACACACTAGAAAATTTCCTCCCGTTCATTTAATATTTCACGTGTTTATTGTTGTTGTTTTAGTTGACTAGTGATGTCTAACTCTTAATGACCCCATTTGAGTTTTTTTTTCTTTTTGGCAAAGATACTGGAATGGTTTACGATTTCCTTCTCCAGCTCATTTTACAGATGAGAAACTGAGGCAAACAGGGTTAAGGGATTTGCCCAGGATCATATAGCTACCAAGTGTCCAAGGTCAAATTTGAAAGCAGGTATTCTGACTCCAGGCTTGTGCCACTAAGCTGTTGCCGAGAGAGAGAGAGAGAGAGAGAGAGAGAGAGAGAGAGAGAGAGGAGAGAGAGAGAGAGAGAGCAGCAGCAGCAGCAAAACCCAAGAAAGAAACTACAGTCAGGAGAGGAGACAGTGAACTTTGTTAAATGCAAAAAGAGGTTAAAAAGGATGAAAACTCAGAAAAGACTGTTGAATTTAATAATTGAGAGATCATTGGTAACCTTAGAGAGAACCAGTTAGTTTGAGTGATGAGATTGGAAGCCAGATTGAAAGGGGGTTGACGAGAGTGGGAGGCGAGAAAGTGTAAGCAATGAGTATAGAAAGCATTTTTAGGAATGTGACTAGGAGAGGGAGGAAAACTATATGGACTACCATTTGATATGATGGTAGGATCAATGGGAAGGGTCTTTTTTTAAATGTTTTCTTTTAAAATTGTGAGAGAACTGAGCATTTTTTGTAGCTATTAAGGAAAGAACCAATAAATAGGATAAGACTGAAAATTAGAGAGAGGGGACATAATTGAAAGGGAAAACTACCAGAAGAGTAAACAGGGGATGGTACAGAACACACAAATAGGGGTAATGAGAAGAGCCACATCATTGTTAGAGACTCTAGCAAAGGAAGAGAGAAAGTAATAGGATGTCAAAAGGTTTTGAGTTACAGATCAGGGGAGAACAAGGAGTTCACATCTAATAGCCTTTATTTTCTCAGAAAACTATTAGACAAGGTGCAAAGTCCTCTGATGACAGTGAAAAGGAGTAAGTATTCTATTTGAATTTGTGTGTCTGTCTGTCTGTCTATCTATCTATCGCTTTAACTACCTAATTCTGGAATTAAAAATGAGAGAAAGAGAAAGAGAGAGAGAGAGAAACAGATAGAGACAGAGAGATAGAGAAAGATAGACAGACAGACAGAGATTACACACTCACAGCAGAACATAAAATTTGGATTTTACATGAAATTATTAATCTCAATTTCATACTACTCATGTAGGAATTAGGGACTCAAGTAATCTTAGGGAGAAAAAAGAAGATTTTAATCAGCTGATGTGGAAGATCTGATAGAGAATCAATTACAGATGAACAACAGGCTTTCTCTATAGTAGAAAGGGCCCAGCTGACACAACAAAAATGTGTGTCCAGATATTCTCACTACATCCTCGGTCTTGCTTCAGGTGAGGGACTATGAAGCCAAGGATCATAAGACCGCAGGTTTAGAGCTAGAAGGAACCTTAGAGGTCATTAAGTCTAATCCCCTGATTTTACAGATGAAGAAACTGAAGCTCAAAAACTTTAGGTAGCTTGATTAGGGTAAAAAAGTTGGTATCTACGCAAGGTATGAACCCAGGTCTCTCTGTCTTCAAGTTCAACTCTATCCATGATACCAGTGGTGTCAAATTCAAATAAAAAGGCAACTACTCAGCCCTAAATAAGAATCCCTGCAGACTGCATATTGACTTAGAAAATGGCATATTAGCATTCTTGTTCTATTGTATTTTGTTTATTTTTTTAAATATTTCCCAATTACATTTTATCAAGTTCTTGGTTTGACCCTCTGCACCTCAACATGTTGCCTATCTATTTCAATGATCAACTATCAGCTTTTTCCCGTTGGAGATGATAAAATTATAAGTTTAGAGTAGAAGGAACCCTAGAGTTCATCTAGTCCAAACTTTTAATTTTACAGATAAGAAAACAAAAGACCAAAAGGGAATTAAGATTAGAGTCTAAGATTATAGACAGTGTTGGGCCTCGAGTCAGGAAGACCTGAGTTCAAATCCAGCCCCACAACTTACCAGCTATGTGACCCTGCACAAGTCATTTAACCTCCGTTTGCTTCAATCCACTGGAGAAAGAATTGGCAAACCACTCCAGTACCTTTGCCAAGGAAAACCCCATGGACAATATTGGTGTGTTACAGACCATGAGGTTGCAAAGAGTCGGACATGACTAAACAACAACAAAACTATATATATACATATATATATATATATATATATATATATATATATATATATATATATATGTATATATATATGTATATATACATATATATATGTGTATATATACATATATATTGTATATATACATACACACACACACACACACACACAACATATACAATAGTTATACACAATTCTTCCCTAGATACTCAGAAAGGATCATTTCTTCACATAAAGCTTCAGGTTGAGGATGTATTGTAGCAAAAAAAAGCATTTGCTTCAAATTCTAAGGATTTGTGTTTGAATAATGGCCCTGCAACTATATAACCTTGGACAAATCATTTTATCCCTTCAGTCCTTAGCCTTCTCATATATAAAATGAGCAAGTTGGACTAGGATGATCACTCAAGTCCCTTCCAGCTTTAAGTTGATGTTAAGACTGTGAGCTTCCTGAGAGCAGGGACTATTTGTGTTTTTCTTTATATTTCTAGCCCTTAGCACACAGCCTAGCACATAGTAGGCACTTAATAAATGCTATTTGACTGACTGATGGTGAGGGTACATAATAAAATGCAAATGGGTTAAGCTAGGGAATGACTGAAGCCTAATTCAAGGCCCAGGGATATTGAGAATTGTGTCAAACCATCCTGTATCTAGTTATAACTGAAAGGAAAAATAGCCTAGGGATGACAGCCCAAGTTCTTTTCTAGGATAACAGGGGAGATCTGTGAGGGCACTATTTGATAACAAGTTACTTTAATGCTCTAGAAAGACAAAGCTGACACTTTATAAGCTTGTGAAAACCCATTACAGATGTAAGAACCACTGAGAATAACGAACTAGCTGTAAAACTGGGATTGGAAAAGTCTATGTTTGCAAATCCACCACACACTAGATGCCCTGAAGGTAATTCCAATCCACCATTAAATGATTATGTTTGGCAGGACATAAAACACCAAAATAAGTTGTGAAAGCAGGGATCCCACTGGGTCTTTGAAGATGTAATTGTTCCCCACTGTCTGATCTGCCTTTTATTAAAAAAGAAGAACATGTAAAATGGATAAGGAAGATGGACTTGTTCATAAAACATCCACTTAGGAATGACACAGCTGCAGGGCATGCTACTCGGGCTTCAGAGTTGCTCTATTAGCAAGTATGGACAAAAAGAGAATTTTGGCTCAGAACCTCGAAGTGCAGAGATGGAGGCTAAAGTTAGAGATACAAAGCTCCCTCATCCTTAGTTCCAAGAAACTTACTACTGCCTTAGCTTACATGTCTGGTTAGGGTTTTGTCAAAGGTCTTTGGAACAACTAGATTATAGACATGCATATAAATCCTTTTATATAAAACCCAAGCCAGGTGGAAGGAATGATGGAATATGTTCCCTTGGACAGCTGACTTCAGAATCCCCTACTTACCTATATATTTGATTCTGAGGTCATTCATGATAAGCTTTACTTTCCTCCCTCAATTCTACTTCTTTAGTAGAGAAAGAAGACTATTTATGTTTCCTTTTTCAGAGGTCAGTTAAATCCCTGGGGTTAGGAAACCTGGCACCCTGAACTTTAATATCCTCTTTGTAAATATTAGAGGATTTTCAGAATCTCTAACTTGCCCTGGTGGAAAAAGGGAGTGATAAATACACTTATTTTATAAAGGTTTATTTTGCAAAGATGATAATCCTATCCCATTTCAACAATTCAATTCAACAATTATTAAGGACCTCCTATGTACAAGCCACTTTTTAGGTATACTATGTACCAGGCACTATCCTAGGTGCTGAAGAGACAAAGACAAATGCAAACGAACAAACAAAACCAACACAGACTCTACCTCGAGGACCTTACATACTACTTATATTTGCATGGCACTTGTAATTTTCTATAGCCTTTTAGCATCACTGCATCATTGATTTGGAACTAAAATAAGCCTCACTGACAGATGAAGAAAGTAAGGCCCAATGGAGATTGTCACTATGTCATCTTATTTATTCTCACCACAACCACAAAGGAAGGAAAGGTATTGTCCCATTTGAGAAATGATAAAACCAAAGTATAAAGATTGCGTGGTCATTGTCAATTTATATCTCTAGGTCTCAGTTTTCTCCTCTGAAAATAAGGGAGTCTGAGTAAATGACCTCTAAGTTCCCTTTCATCACCGTGCTGTATTCTATGAAATCTATATGCATGTGTGTATATATGTATATGTATATATGTATACATAACTTTCCCTTTATGAATTTAGATGCTATACCATTTGGTGCATATATGTTTCATAATGATATTGGTTAATGGTCTGGTTTCTTTAATTAAGCATGATATAGGTTTCCGTCTTTATCTCTACATCTGTTGTGAATCTCGTGACATGAATGTAAGCCCTGCTTTTTTGCATTCACCTGTTAACATATTAACTCTTGTTCTATTCACTTATTTTTAATGCTGTGTAAGTCTTTATTTTTTGGGTGTGCTTGATTCATAAAGCTTTGTCAGGTTTTGTCTTCTTATTCTTCATCCTTATCCATCTCTTTTGTTTTATTGGATTCTGTTCCTATTTAAAGTTGTAAATATTATACTTGTATTTTCCTTCAATAATTTATTTTGTATTTATCAACTTTTTGTCTCCTTCCTTTATTTGAAAGAAGGAAATAAGTATATATTAAGCACCTACTATGCACCAGGTATCACTGTACAATTCCTCACAACAACCCTGTGAGCTAAGTGCTATTATTATTCCCATTTTATAGTTGAGGAAACTATAGTAATCAGATGTTAAACGATTTGTTCAGGGTCCCAGAACTAGTATTTGAAGCTGGATTTGAACTCAGGTCTTCCTGACTCCAGGTCCAACACTCTATCTACTGTACTGCCTAGCTGCCTCTTTTAGGTCAGTACTTTGTCCTGCAATTAGTTTTACTGACACTACTTTGATGAGCACCTATTTCTCCTGGTTCTCTCCATTTGTATTCTCCTACTCTATCCCAAATTTTTATAAAATGTTTTCATTTGTTATTTTTTCTTCATTTTCTTTAATTGCTTATCTACTTCTTTTCTAGGATAAATAGGGGAGATAAGTGAGGGCATTTTTTTTATCCATTTAAGCAGAGTTTAAAATTTTCCTTCCTTTCCTACCTTTCACTATTTTATTTTTATTAACTTTCATTTACTGTACCTCTTTCTAAGTATGTTTTCTTTGCTTTATCCCTATTATTCCTCTTCACTTCCATGTTATTCTGAATTTTATTTTCTGATTAACGGGCTAACCACTAATTCTCTTTCCATTCATTCATATACCACATTGGGCTTATGCTTCTGAAATACTAGATTTGAACTTCCTTGCCTATTGATTTCTGTTTGTAGATTATAACTGGTTCTCCTTTTTTTTCTTTTTTCCTGCATTCCCTCTTTCTTAGAAATATCAATTCTGGGGGCAGCTAGGTGGCACAGTGGATAGAGCACCAGCCCTGGAGTCAGAAGGACCTGAGTTCAAATCCGGCCTCAGACACAATAGATACTTGCTAGCTGTATGACCCTGGGTGAGTCATTTAACCTTGATTACTTAAAAAAAATAGCAATTCATAAAGGAAACAATGTTGAATGAAAGCACCACCAGATGTTAAGATTCACCTATTGTCTCAAATTATGAGATCTAGTTACTCCCCAAGCCTTTACGATCTGTCTCCACCACAAAGGCTATAATAGGGTCCCATAATCACCACTCTGGATGCCAATTACCTGTAGAAATATACAAATGCATTCTCCTAGATTAAGATACTGCCCCTAGAGTCACAACACTTTTCCAGAAAATGTAGCCTCTTGTTAGATGTACCACATTTATACTAAACTCACCCTGAGGTCCCTACTTTCTTTTGCAGTCACATCTTTCTCCTTGCTGATAATTGTCTACAGAGATACTACTCCTTTCTCTGGGGAAAAACCTATCTCCTGTAAGCCTCTTCAAAACAACCTTTCCCCTCATTTTCTTCCTTCCCAATTTCCTGTAGCATGGGACTCTAGGAATTGCCATTGCTTCATGGTTTAATCATGGATTTGTTGAGGGTATACTCAGCCTCCTAACTCTCCACTCCCTGGATATGCAACCTTATGCTCTGCTCTTCTGCTGTTATTCTGTCTCATAAAATATACTGATTCACATGTAAGAAGTCAGGGCATTCAATCCATGTTTCAAGAGTCCAATACTTCCATCTCTGCTACTCCCGTCTAAATTTCCATGAAATCTTCAGCTTCTTAAGTGATTTTTATCTCTTGATAGTCTGTCTGTTCTTTTTTTCACCTTATATAGCAGTCTTTGTATCTTTTAAAATATATGAACATGAGATAATTGATTTTATTACTTCCTCTTCTTTTGATAATTGTACTTATTTACTTATCATGTCATTCTATTTTTTGGGGTTGTTCCCAAGTTTTCTAATTTGCTGTCTTCTCTTACCCCTCTGCCTTGGTCCTGAATGACTCAAATGCTTCTCCATGTTGAATATTCATCCTTTTTTCCATTGATGATAATACTCAAGTTTTAAAGATATGTCATTTTGGATTATAGCTTCATCTAATTTATTTTTGTAGAATATAGTTTCATTCTCTTCTCTAATTTTTCCTAAATGGTGAATAATCATTTATTATTCAAATGGCATTTTGAATTCATTCACATTCAAAGGTCTTTATCATGGACACTTGCTATTTTTGCTACTTGTCAATTCTGCTACTCCATATCTTAAGGTCTGAATCATCATTACTTTGTTAATTTTGTTTTTTTGTTGGCCATGTATGAATTCCATAGGCTTTTGCTTTCTTGTCTGTATTTTCACAAATTTTACTCAGTTTTCTTAGTAGTTCTACGATTATATATCCAGATCTTTTTTAATTGTCATTTTCTTCTGGGAGATCTTTGATACCAAAATTCTCTCTGTCCTTAAGGTTACTTGCTTTGATGTAGCTAGAATTCATAGATTCTTTTAACATTGCTGGCTTTTGCCAAACTTTCCTCTATCTCATTATTTTTGTGTTTCACATTTGTTGTTCTTTCTCATATAGTTTCTACTTTTTTGGCAAGATTCTCCATCAGGAGTTATTTTGTTTTTCTTCTCTATTAATTATGTTTTTAATTCTACACCAAGAGCTTTATTTATTTTTTTGCCTAAAAGGTATAGGGACTGTACCTATGACTTCCCTGTTATAGGGAATTCTTGGATGAAGAAACTCCTTCTACCAATGCAGATAGATACTTTCTCTGTAATTTGATGGGCTAAAAATTTGCCTTGAGCACTGAATTTGTCTCATAGTCAGTAAGTATGGGGAAGAGGGGGACTTGAACCCAGGTCTTCTTATGCTAATGCTCTATCTACTATGCCATTCTGCTTGGCACCTAAATTCATTCCTAATTTCTTATTTTTATAGATTTTATTTCTCTTCTGAATCAGTTTGGAATTTCTTGCAATTGTTTCATGATCTTTGGGGAGTCTATAAGATTCTATCTTTTGTTAGGCAATGTTAGCCTCCTTTCTTTCAAATTATATTTGCTTAAAATACTTTGATTTCCTTTTGAGGTTTTACTAATTCTTTCTCCTATTTTTTTAGGATCCTCCTATTGGTTTATCTACTTAAGCACCAGACATTTATTGAAACTGGGTCTCTTGATATTGTAGGTATTTCAACATTCTTGTATTCTATCTTCATCACCAATTTGGTCCTCTCCTTCTACTGCACTGAGTAACCTTTGAGAAAAAAAGTACTGACTCCAGTTGTTTGTCTAGTGCCTTTTCTGTCAGGTTCAGCTTACTATTGCTTCCTAACCTGTGGCTCTGAGTTCCTACCACATACACAGCACATTTTTACCCTTTCTGATTCCTTTTTCCTCCTTTTGCAGGCTGGGCAGGATTAGCATATGCTTCTTTCAGAGTGTATGTATGGGGGTGTAGTATTTAGGTAGAATACAGCTGCATGGAATATTCACCCTATGACCAGGACTCTAGTTATAAGACTGAAACTTTGCATTGTTTTATTGCTTATAGGGTAGGGTTGTGAAAGTGTGTTAAATGAGAGTTTAAGTATTAAAGTCTTCAGTGCCAATTCATGAGCTTTTTAAGTCTTGCACAGCAGTATTTTGACTTCTTATCTAGTGAAGTCAACTATAATTATTCAATTTCTGGCACATAATTCCCTTCCTTTAAGGTTTGAGGTTGATGAGGTTAGCCCTTGGAGAACTTACATTCTTCCATCTTATTGGTCATGTGACTTTCTAGCCTGGGTACATTTTATGAGATTTTCAAATTTCTCTTAATTCGAGATATTATTCAGAAACCTGGATTTCATCATGCATTCTGGAGGCAATTCTGCACTATTATACCATTCACAATATTCCAGAAAAGTATTGAGATAAAAACAAAATTCCTTGAATGAGTAACTTTGTAGCCCAAAGATCACAGAATGCAATTCCTTGAATGTATTTACTGTATCAAATGTGATGGCTTGTTTATTTGTGAACCTTGTTTTCTCCTACTGCTCCTTGCTGCCGGCATTACAGTGTGTCTCTTCAGTTCTCTGTTGCTCCCAGTTGGTGATCCCTTGGTGTTACTTTCTAGTATATTATACAACTGTCTTTTGGCATAGTCTCATTCTCAGAATTTCTGCTCCCTGTGCAGTGCTTTAAGTGTCTAGTGATACAACACTGAAGGAACTCTTACTTAGGCTTCTCCATTTGCTACAGCTCCTGATTGTCTCAGCATGTACAAAAAGTTACTCCATTAGGATCCAACCCTTCCATGAAACCTGAGAGTCCTTAACAAAAACTCCAGCACCAGGTAAGATGCCCCCAAATCTCAAGGCTTTTTTTTTTCTCTCTTATCCCAAAGTTTTGTGTCTTTCACCCAAGGGTACACTCTCCACTTTTCCGGGAACCAAAAAAGAACCCCATTTTCCCTATCATGAGCACTGGAATGAGATTCTTCATAACTTTCTGGACTATCAATGACCTGCCTTATTGTCATCTACAAGTGAGAGTTATACTTTTAAATACCTATGACATTCATGCCCTCAGGTTGCTACTACTATTCCAGTGGGAAGGGGCAGGATTAGCAATGGGAATTAACAGCAACAACAAAAAGTTATTTGTACTAGTTTTTAAGCCTTGCTTTTAAACTTCTGCATAAAACAATTATCTTAAGTATTTTATTCATCTGATCCTCACAACAATCTAACTAGGTTAGAACAACCTGCATTATTTATATTTCTCCAATGAGGAAAAAAAAACTCAGAGAGGTTAAATGTTTTGCCTCTGGCCATACAATTTAGCAGGTGCCATGGGCTAAGTTTGAACACAGGCACCTTCTGACTCCAAGTCCAGAAAGTCACAGTGTGCCTACTAAGACATAAATTCATTAGGCATAATGCTAGGCATAAATTCATTCATTCAGCAGCCCTTATTAAGTGCCTTATTATGCTACTTTAGTTGAGACACAGCTCCTGACCTTGAAGAGTTTATCATCTGCTAGAGAAATACATAAGATCTCCATACAAATAGCTGCAATATGCAATATTATATGATAAAATGATATTTTATTAATTAATGCAATGATTTTCCTTACTACTTAGGTCATATATTATAAGACCCACAACAATTTTGGTTCAGCTAGATGGTTCAGTGAATGTGGAGTCAAGAAGACTTGAATTCTCTAGCCTGAAACACTTGGTTCAGTGAATGTGGAGTCAAGAAGACTTGAATTCTCTAGCCTGAAACACTTACTAGCTGTGTTACCCTAGTAACCTCTGGATGGCTTGGTTTTCTTAAATACAAAATGGAGATAATAATAGAACCTCCCTCACTTGCTGTGAGCTTCAGGTGAGATAATATTTGGTAAGGTCTCAGTGCAGTGCCTAGGTACTTAATAATTATATTTTCCCTTTCATTTCTATTAATGGATATTGGGCAAAAGTTGCTAGCTCTACCAACTCCATCTGGCCCTTTTTTAGTCTTTCTCTAGAATTTATATTCATGACCACATGGGCATTAGTGGGCATTGAAAAAAAAACTCATACAAGCTCTTTCCACATTCTTTTCAGTTTTTCTAAGCATAGTCCACATGATTATTTGAAGGGTACCCAGACTAGGAACCAATGGTGATTATATAAGTGAATAAAAATTTTAGACCATAACTTAGACATAAATTTAGATTGAACACCCCCAAATGGAAGCAAAAGAAAAGGGGTTCAAAAAAACAGATTAAACTTAAGCCTGAGGGCTTCTTCTGGATTTTTCTGGATGCCTAAGACAGCCTACAATACCTCTGAGGCTATATCTGCAAATACACACACACACACACACACACACACACACACACACACACACACATATAGTATCCCCAGATCAGAGAGGCTGCAGAGCAGCTGCAACCTGATAGATGTTTGCTTAAAGTAACAGAATTAGATGAAGCTGCATAGCAGCTGAACCCCAGTAGAGGGAAGCAGAGAGCAGCTCAGTGATCCTCGGCAGAGAGCAGCACAGAAGTATACAACAGATGAAATCAGCTCAGTGGAGGAAGAAGTTTGCATGTTAGCATAGTTAAAGATCCTTGGCGACTCTGCTACATTGGAAATGTGATTTGCCCTTGCTACACATTCACCTCAATCATATATTCCTTACATATATGCCCTTTCATGACAACCACAAGTATTGACTGTGTGTTCCAAGCTGTTCATATTTTGCAGTCACCTATACTTCCTTTGTGTGTCCCACTACCCCACTTGTGTCTTGGTAAACTGGGGGAGAGTATACCACTGTTTCTATGGAGGAATCTTCCTTGCCCCAAAAACAATAACAAACAATAATGTATTTGATTAAATCTCTCTGTGTCTCTCTGTCTCTGTATCTCTTTCTCTCAGAACTAATGTATCTATCATTTGATCTAGTAAATGAAATATGTCATTGGGGGTTTTGAGTGGAGTTTTGTCCACAAAATGTCTTGAATTTAGGGTAGATTTTTATAAGTCTGTATGCAAAAATGAGTTCCAGGTGCTACATATAAATTTTTAGGTATAATTTTCCCTTTTTCCTCCTCAGCTCCTCCAAGGTAGATCTTTTTAGAAATGGTCACAGGAGTTATATGAAGCTATACTCTCCTTTTAGAGAGGTGTCCTGATAAGCAAGTATCATTTCATGTAGAGCCAACAGGCATATGGAGGCCATGTGGTTGGTCCAAGATGGAAAAAAAATGGTTGTGGGTCAAAAATGCTAAAGAAACAGCTTGTGCTCCAGAAATGTCTGAGTCATTTGAAAAGGTGGAAAAAATTCCTTTTAAAGTTGGCAATGTTCCTGTGTGAGCATGTCACAAACATAGCTTGCCTGGCAGAAGTACTCACTGCAGCACTTTGGAGCATAAATATATATGACATCCACATTATTACCAAATAAATTCATTAGAAATGATGTTAGCACAGTGAATACCAAATGAATGAACTGTGGCAGAACAATAAATTAAAGTGTTACACAGACACCATTCTTGCCATATTGGAAACTCTTCAAAACACTATTACTCCTACAATCAAGTTCCTTACAAGGTAGAACTTGATTTTCTAACTCATCAAATATTAAAAACATAGTACATTAAGCCAGAGGGAATCTTAGAGGTCATCTCAGATAACCTCCTTATTTTACAGGTGAGAAAACTGAGGCCCACAACATGAAAATTACTCATTTAGTGTCACATAGATCCTATGATTCCCAGCTTAATACTCTATTCTTTTCAATCTTCTGTCATTTCTTTCACTCCAGTCCCTAAATTTCAGGTGCCCACATTGCTTGGGGTTTGTCTCCATATGAACTGACTATAATTGCCTCTCTGATAGAATTTTGGGATTCATGACAAGGGGAACATGGTTTATGTAACAATAGTTTTGCTTCATACCCTCAAAATCATATTGCATAGGGTAAGTTAGTCATTTAGATACCAAATGACCTTGTCATAATGTATTCCCATGGCACATACCCTAAAGTAACAAGACCCCAGAGTGTTTTTAAATGGAACCTTTTCTTTTTAAACTTGGGTGCCATCCACAAGTATAAGAGAAGGCAGCTGTAATCATTAAGATGATGATAAATATTTTGCATTTGTATAAGGCTTTATACTTTAAAAAACTACTTATTAATGTGTTTTACTTTTTATCACCTTTATTACTTAACAGATTCCTCATACTCCCTCATTGAAAATCATCCCTTTAACAAAATAGAAAAAATAGAAAAAAATCACTTCATAAAACTAATAAATCAGTCTTGTCAAATGGTTTTCTCTTTTTCAAAGTCTTTTCATATACATTTTTCAATTTGATTCACATCTACTTTATATGGATGTACTCAGAATCAAATAAGATAATAAATGTAAAAGTACTTTGTACTTTTAAGAAAAGTACAAAGTTGTATAGAAATGTAAGGAATTATTAATATTGTTCTTATTATATGTTCTGTGACAGTGAGTCATAGAATGCTACAGTTTTTGAAGAACTGAAATTGAGGATCACACAAAGGGCAATGGAGAGGTGGATGGTGGCTGTGAGTAGACTGCAACACACTTCAAATGAGGAATTATTGCAGAAGAGAAGTAGTGAAAGGATGTGAACAAAGAAATGAATGATGCTGAGGTAAGAGAGGCTGACCATATGGTAAGTGCCAGGGAGAACCAATTAATGCTCCACAGGTATCCCTGGGATGATGAGAGAAGATGAAGAAGGGCGTCAATACATTGGGTGGTGTTCCTTGTGTTAACACCAGTACTCTGCAGCGGGATAGCACTCCAAGATGTATTCTGTTGGGAGAAGATTGTTGGAAAAGGCTCTCATTAGTGATTAATTCCTTTTGGTTAAGATATTGTGACTGAAGGAGTCCTCTAATATTCCTGATTAAATGGCATTTAATCTTAATTAAGGAAACTAAAAGAGAGTGATGAAAAAAGAGCAACCTGGACTTGGATTCAGGAGACCTGGAATTCTAGTCCTGGATCTGCTGCAGACCAACTTCGTGATCTTAGGCAAGAGACTGGCAGTAAAACGTTATGTCTGCATTTCAGGTAAGGAGTATAGGTCCAGGTGGCACAGTGAAAGAACATTGAATTTGATTAAAGTTAGAGGACATGTATTTTAGTTCTAACTCAGATTCTTGCCACTTGTATGACTTTGGGTAAACTACATCTTTTAGAACTCAGTTTCCTCACCTGCAAAGTGGGAGTGAGGGTAAACTAGATGATTAGTCCCTAAGGTCCCTTTCAATTGAGAAGGTGTGTAATCTTTCTAACTAATAGTTAAGCAGCAAGCCAGTAAGAATCTGAGGGTTATGGACAGGGATAGGTGATAAATTGCCTAGAAAAGTGTTGTTCATTCTTTGTTTACAAAGAGGGTCAGTGACATGATGGGGTGATGACTCATGGGTGAATTGGATTTAAGTGAGGCAGAGTTGCACAAAGTCATCAGCCTCACTCTCTTCCAGAGTTATTGAAGTCCAGTGACAAAGCAAAAATTAAGATGACTGACTGGCAATGGCCTGGGATGCAGTGCATGACCTTGGAGTCTTTGATGTCTGACCAGATTCTAAGTGCTCCACAAGACCTGTTTCATCCACCTCGCAGTTGGAACAAATTGATATCATCTGCCCATTACACCAGGGTAATTCTTCACATACTTGGTGTAGACATCTCTCCAATTTACTGACAGGTTTAAGCCTTGATGGTTATCCTCAGTCTGCAGAGATGGTTTTACTGGAGTGTGGCTACTGGAATGTAGCTATGCATGCTGCAGCTTCTTAGCACCACAGGTAAGAGTTGAGTGAAGGTAGATAACAAAGGTGGATGAGCAGCCCTGAAAACAGCTTCTCAAGCCATTACACCAGAGGTGCTAGTCCTCCCTGAATACCCCAGGGATGGGAAGTTGCTGCCTTGAGGTCACATGTGGCCATCTAGATCCCTAAGTATGGCTTTTTGGCTGAATCTAAATATTATCTGTTCTGTAAAATTTGGATTCAGTCAAAAGGCTGCATTTAAGGATCTAGAAGGCCACATGTTTGTCCTAAGGTTGCAGGTTCCCCACCCCTGCCCCATATACTCCACCTAGGACAGTAGATCTGAGGACAACTCATTATATGAAGACAATGGAGGCCTGAGTAGGGTGTAAACTGAGATGAAAGTGAAAGGGCCTAGTAAGACAAGGTAGGTAAGAGCTGAAAACAAACTTTACCTGCTGCAAAATTTGACTATGGATTGGAGGAGACAAGGACAGGTTTATATTCAATGCTTTTCATTTACTATCTTTAAAACACATGTCTACCATATTTGCCCTCAAAAGATCACAGGATCAGATATTTAAATCTGAAAGGGATCTTAGATTTCATCAAGTCCAACTCCTCCATTTTGCAAATGAGGAAACTGAAGCACATAGTTTCATCTATGGGATTTGAACCCACAACATCTGCCTCCAAATTCAGAGCTCTTTCCCTGAGGCAAGCACATGAGCTGGGCATAGAAAAGGAAATAGTTTGAACCAATATTAGGGGTGAAGAAAGTTATTTCATTTTCATTGGTTTTAACACATGTCTGTCAGCTCAGGTATTCCAAATACAGTGGAATGAGGACCATGTCCTTAGAGGGGATAGGGTCAGGAAGAGATGGATGGATTACTTGTCAAGGGAGTCCATGGTGTGAGGTTAGTTCATAGTCATGGGTTTTTGGATCATCAGGTGAGTGGATTAGTATGAATGTCGGTATTAGGATTTTTAGCATTGTAGGAGGTTTAGATTTTGTACGTAATCATTACCATAGCTGTTGGATGTTTTTACTAGTAATGCTAGTCCTGCACCCACTTCACATGCTGAGATGACTAGTAAAACTAAGGGTGCTATTGATAAGGAGAATATGTGGAAATGGGAGATTAGGAAGGTTATTATAATAAATAGTGATAGTATTGTTCCTTCTAAACATAGTAAGGTTGATATTAGGTGAGATCAGTAAATTAGTACTCCTGTTAGGGCTAATGAGAAGGCTATTATTAGGTTTAGGTTGATTGAGGTCATAAGTAGTATGAAAGAAATGATGCTAAGAGGATGTGAACATAGTGGCCTAACCATTGTGATTCCAGGCCATAAGACTTGTTAGCAATGTGGGATACTAGGTGACAAGCAATTTCACCATGAAAGGAAGTCAGTTGAATAATCTAGCTAGGGTAGTTTTGTTTGGGGCAGATAAGGCAGAAATAGAGGATGAGTGAAGGAGGTCCAGTTGAGAGAGGCCTTGAATTGGAGTCAGAAGGCTTATGTTTGAATGCTAAGCTCTCCTACTTACTCTCTATATGATCTTGGACAAGTCTCTCCACCTACTGAGCTATAGTTTCCTCATCTGTAAAGTGAGATATTTGGCTTTGACGAACTTTATTTTCTCTTCTAGTTCTAAATTCAAAATGTTATAATGAATTGGAAGAAAGAATAAACTTCTAGGAACTTAAGCATAAAATGGAAATATCCAAAGAATCCAAAAGCACCAGACTTGAAAACCAAAGGGAAAATAGCATGGAACACTGATTATGGAAGAGATTTTGTTTTTGGTTTTTGGTTTTGTTTTTTATCATCTGGAAGTCTATAGGGAGGAAAGCAGGGACAGTGCGTTTAATGTGGGGTATTTTATGATTGAGTTCCAATTGTTGCATGTAGAAAGTATCTGTCTTAGACTCTAGGTTCCTGTTGTCATAACTGAGAAACTGATTCAGTGACATACCCCAGCTTTGTCAATTAATGCCATAACAGGAGAACTAATATAAAGACAGACCTTGGTAGAAAGAGTTCAGTAGGAAGGAAAGGGGAACTAAGTATCCCTTTTTGAGTATGTCAGTTACTAGCTGTGTAACCCTGGTCAATTTAATTAACCTCTGTCTTCCTCAGTTTCCTCAAGTGTAAAATGGGGATAACAAAAGCACTCTCCTCACAGAATTGTGATGATCAAAATAAAATCAAATTAAGTGCTCAGCACAGCATCGACTAGGTCATAAGAGCTTAATGAATACTTATTGCTTCTTTCTATATCCAGGCTGGGTGCTAGAGTCAGCTTGAATCTTCTTAGGGAGCCAATTTAAAATTTCAATGTAAGCATTTACACCTTGGAAATCAGCAAACAAATCAGGGCTTTACTTAACTGATTTGTTGATTACCTTGACTTAAGAAAATGAAGAAAATGTTAATAATGCACCTTAAACTTTAAAGTGTATCAGGCATTTTTTTTTCCTGGATGGTTAGTTTTGAAACATTTACCAGCACACCCCTGTATCTAGATCCCTGTTAGTAAGGTGTAAAAAGATACATAAGATCTTTTGTTCACTCATTTTTTTCACAGAAAATAGATTTTTTAAAAAATATATTTTTAGGGGGCAGCTAGGTGGCACAGTGGATAGAGCACCGGCCCTGAAGTCAGGAGGACCTGAGTCCAAAATTTGGCCTCAGACCGAACACTTGACACTTACTAGCTATGTCACCCTGGGCAAGTCACTTAACCCCAGTTGCCTAAAAAAGAAATTTAGTTTTCAACATTCACTTCCATAAGCTTTTGAGATTTAAATTTTCTCCCCTTACTTCCCCAAGACAGCAAGCAATCTGATATAGGCTCTACATATACATTCTTATTAAACATATTTTCACATTAGTCATGTTATAAAGAAGAATTAGAACCTATAGGAAGAACCACAAGAAAGAAGAAAGAAAACAAAAAAAAGAAGACGAAAAGAGAAAATACTATGCTTTAATCTGTACTCAAACTCCATTGTTCTTTCTCTGGATGTGGATAGCATTTTCCATCATGAGACTTTTGGTGATGTTGTAGATCCTTGCATTGCTGAGAAGAGCTAAGTCTATCAGAGTTAATCATTGCACAACATGGCTATTGCTGTCTACAGCATTCTCCTGGTTCTGCTCACTTCACTTGCTCATACAAATCTTTCCAGGTTTTTCTGAAGTCTGCTTGCTCATCGTTTCTTACAGTACAATAGTACTCCATTACATTCATATACAATAACTTGTTCAGCCATTCCCCAATTGATGAGCATCCCCTCAATTTCCAATTCTTGGCCACCACATGTAGATCTGCTATAAATATTTTGCACATGTGGGTCCTTTTCCCATTTGTATGATCTCTTTGGGATATAGCCCTAGAAGTGCTATTGCTGGGTCAAAAGGGTATGCACATGTTTATAGCCCTTTAGGCATAGTTCCAAATTGCTCTCCAGAATGGTTGGATCAATTTACAACTCCACCAACAGTGTATCAATGTTCCAATTTTCCCACATCTTCTCCAACATATATCATTTTCCTGTTTTGTCACGTTAGCCAACTTGATAGGTGTGATGTGGTACCTCAAAGTTGTTTTGATTTGCATTTCTCTAATCAATAGTGATTTAGAGCATTTTTTCACATGACTATAGATAGCTTTAATTTCTTCTGAAAACTTCCTGTTCATATCCTTTGATATTTCTCAATTGGGGAATGACTTGTACTCTTATAAATTTGGCTTACTTCTCTATGTATTTTAGAAATGAGGCCCCTATCAGAGACACTGGTTGTAAAAATTCTTTCCCTGTTTTCTGCTTCCCTTCTAATCTTGGCTGCATTGGTTTTGTTTGTGCAAAAACTTTTCAAGTTAATGTAATTAAAATTATCCATTTTGCATTTTATAACATTCTCTATCTCTTGTTTGGTCATGAATTCTTCTGGTCTTCATAAATTTGACAGGTAAACTATTCCTTACTCTCACAGTTTACTTATAGTATGGATGGATTACTTGTCAAGGGAGTCCATGGTAAGAGTAGTATGATAGGAATGATGCTAAGAGGATATGAACATAGTGGCCTAGGCCATAAGACTTGTTAACAATGTGGGATACTAGGTGACAAGCAATTTCACCATGAAGAGATTGAATAATCTAGCTAGGGCAGTTTTGCTTTATATCTAAAGCTTGTACCCATTTTGACTTTATTTCAGTATAGAGTGTAATATTTTGGTCTATGCCTAGTTTCTGCCATACTCTTTTCTAGTTTTCACAGCAGTTTTTGTCAAATAGTGAGTTCTTATCCCAGAAGCTGGGGTCTTTGAGTTTATCAACAGTAGATGGCTTATAGTCATTGACTACTATATCTTATGTATGTAACCTATTCCACTGATCCACCACTCTATTTCTTAGCCAGTACCAAATAGTTTTAATAATTGCTGCTTTATAATACAATTTAAGATCTGGTATGGCTGGGCCACCTTCCCTAGCATTTCTTTTCATTAATTTCCTTGATATTCTGGATCTTTTGTTTTTCCAGATGAATTTTGTTATTATTTTTTCTAGCTCTATAAAATAATGTTTTGGTAGTTTGATTGGTATGGCACTGAATAAATAAATTAATTTAAGTAGAATTGTCATTTTTATTCTATTAGCTGAGCCTACCCAGGAGCAACTGATGTTTTTCCAATTACTTAAATCTGACTTTATTTGTGTGAAAAGTGTTTTGTAATTGTGTTCATATAGTTCCTGGATTTGCTTTGGCAGGCAGACTCCTAAATATTTTATAATGTCTACAGTAACATTAAATGGGATTTCTGTTTCTATCTCTTGCTGTTGGGCTTTGCTGGTAATATATAGAAATGCCCATGATTTATGTGGATTTCTTCTGTATCCTGCAACTTTGCTAAAGTTGTTTATTATTTCAAGTAGTTTTTGACTTGATTCTCCAGGATTCTCTAAATATATCATCATATCATCTGCAATATCTGCATATCATCTGTTTCTTCTTTGCCTATTCTAATACCTTTAATTTCTTTTTCTTCTCTTATTGGTAAGGCTAACATTTCTAGTACCATATTGAATAACAGTGGTGATAATGGATATCCTTGTTTCACCCCCGATCTTATTGGAAATGCTCCTAGCTTATCCCCATTATATATGGTGCTTGCTGAAGCTTTTAGGTAGATGCTATTTATCATTTAAAGGAAGACTCCATTTATTCCCATGCTCTCTAGTGTTTTTAATAAGAATTTTGTCAAAAGCTTTTTCTGCATCTTTGGGATAATTATGTGATTTCTGTTAGTTTTAATGTTGATATGCTCAGTTATGCTGATAGTTTTCCTAATATTGAACCAGCCCTGTATTCCTGGTATAAATCCTACTGGTCATAGTGCATTATTCTTGTGATAAGTTGCTGTAATCTCTTTTCTAATATTTTACATTTTTGCATTTATATTCATTAGGGAAATTGGTCTATAATTTTCTCTGTTTTTACTCTTCCCAGCTTAGGTATCAACACCATATTTGTATCATAAAACAAATTTGGTAAGACTCCTTCTTTGCTTATTTTCCCAAATAGTCTATGTAGTACTAGAATTAATTGTTCTTTAAATGTTTGATAGAAGTCACTTGTAAAACCATCTGGCTCTGTAGATTTGTTTTTCCTAGGGAGTTATTGATGGCTTGTTCAGTTTCTTTTTCTGAAATGAGATTATTTAAGTATTTTACTTCCTCTTCTGTTAATCTAAGCAATTTCTATTTTTGTGAATATTCATCCATTTCACTAAGATTGTCAAATTTATTAGCATACAGTTGGCCAAAATAGTTCCTAACTATTGTTTTAATTTCCCCTTCATTGGTGGTAAAGTCACCCTTTTCATTTTTTATAGTGGTAATTTGGTTTTCTCCTTTCTTTTTTTAAATTAAATTTACCAAAAGTTTTTCTATTTAGTAGTTTTTTTTCATGAAACCAGCTATTAGTTTTATTTATTAGTTCCATAGTTTTCTTAATTTCATTTTTATTAATCTCTCCTTTGGTTTTCACTATTTCTAATTTGGTATTTAATTGGGGATTTTTAATTTGTTCTTTTTCTAGTTGCTTATTTTTAGTTGCATGCCCAGTTCATTGACCTCCTCTTTCTCTATTTTATTCATGTAAGCATTTAGAGATATAAAACTTCCCCTATGAACTGCTTTTGCTGCATCACATAACTTTTGGTATGTTGTCTCATTATTGTCATTCTCTTGGATGAAGTTGTTGATTGTTTCTATGATTTCTTGTTTGACCCATTCATTCTTTAGGATTAGATTATCTAGTTTCCAATTAATTTTTAGTCTATCTTTCCAAGGTCCTTTATTACATATAATTTTTATTGCATCATGATTTAAAAAGGATGCATTTAATATTTCTGCATTTCTGCACTGGATTGTGAGGTTTTTATGCCCTAGTACAAGGACAATTTTTGTGTATGTGACATGTACCACTGAGAAAAAGGTGTATTCCTTTCTATCCCCATTCAATTTTCTCTAGAGGTCTACCATATCTAACTTTTCTAAAATTCTATTCACCTCCTTAACTTCTTTGTTTATTTTGTAGTTAGATTAATCTAATTCAGAAAGGAAAGTTGAGGGCCTCAAGTAGTATAGTTTTGCTGTCTATTTCTTCCTGTAACTCCTTGAACTTCTCATGTAAGAATTTAGATGTCATACCACTTGGTGCATGTGTTTAGTAATGATATTACTTCATTGTCTATGGTGCCCTTTAGCAGGATGTAATTTCCTTCCTTATCTCTTTTGATAAGATCCATTTTTGCTTCTGCTTTGTCTGAAATCACGATTGCTACTCCTGGTTTTTCTTTTTTTACTTCAGCTGAAGTGTAATATATTCTGTTCCAGCCTTTTACCTTTACCCTGTGTGTATCCCTCTGTTTCAAATGTGTTGCTTGTAAACAACATATTGCAGGCTTATGGTTTTTAATCCATTCTGCTATCTATTTCTGTTTTATGGGAGAATTTATCCCATTCACATTAACTGTTATGATTACTATCTGTGTCTTTCTCTCCATCCTATTCCACCATCCCCCATGTATGCTTTTCTTTCTCTTTTTTGCTGTTTCCCTCCTCAATAGAATTTTGCTTTTGATCACCACCTCCCTCAATCTTCTCTCCCTTCTATCAGCCCATTCCCTTTTCTTTCTCTTTTCCCTTACTACTTCTTCCATCCTTTCTACCCCCCCTTCCCATTTCTTTCTCCTTTCCTCTCCTACTGCCTATGTGGCAAGTTAAATTTCTAAACCTAACTGAGTATGTTTTATTCCTTCCTTGAGCCAAGTCTGATGGGAGTAAAGTTCAAATAATGCTCATCTCCCTCCCTTCTTTCCCTCTACTGTAATATGTCTTTGTGCCTCTTCATGTGATGTAATTTACCCTTTTCTGCTTCCTCCTTTCCTCTTCCCACATTACAGTTCCTTTTCACCACTTCAGTAGGTTTTTTATCATCATATCAAAGTCAACTTAAACCCACCCCTTTTGTCTATGTATATTCCTTATAAATGTCTTAATAAAGATACAGTTCTCAAGAGCTATAAGTATCATCTTCTCATGTAAGGATGTAAACAGTTTATCCTTATTGAATAACATGTTTTTGTTTTTGTTTTTGCTTTTTCTCTTTCCTGTTTACCTTTTTATGCCTCCTTGAGTCTTGTATTTGAAGACCAAATTTTCCATTGAGCTCTATTCTTTTCATCAGGAAAGTCTGGAAGTCTCCCATTTCACTGAATGTCCATCTTTCCCTGAAAGATTATGCTCAATTTTATTGGATTGTTGATTCTTGGTTGTATTCTAAGCTCCTTTGCTTTATGGAATATCATATTCCAAGCCCTTTGATCTTTCAATGTAGAAGCTGCAAGGTCCTGCATGATCCTGGCTGTGGTTCTGCAATATTTGAATTGTTTCTTTTTGGCCACTTGCAAAATTTTCTCCTTGACCTGATAATTCTGGAATTTAGCTACAATATTCCTTTGCATTTTCAATTTGGGATCTCTTTCAGGAGGTGATTGATGGATTCTTTCAATGACTATTTTACCCTCTGGTTCTAGGGCCTCAGGGAAGTTTTCCTTGATGGTCTCCTAAAAGTGCTATCCAGGCTCTTTTTTCCCATCATGGCTTTCAGGTAGACCAATGATTCTTAAGTTATCTCTCCTGGACCTATTTTCCAGGTCAGTTGTTTTTCCAATGAAGAATTTTACATTTTCTTCTATTTTTTTCATTTTTTTAAATTTTGTTTGACTGATTCTTGATGTCTCATAGAGTCATCAGCTTCCAATTGCCCAATTCTAATTTTTAATGAATTATTTTCTTCAGTTAGCTTTTGTACTTCCTTTTCCATTTGGCCCATTTTACTTTTTTAGGGAGTTGTTTTCTTCAGTGTATTTTCCCCCATTTTTAAATGAATTGTTCGATTTTTCTTCTACCTTTCTTATTTGACTTTTAAAATCCTTCTCAAGCTCTTCCAAGAATGCTTTTTGGGCTTGAGACCAGTTCATATTCCCCTCTGAGGTTTCAGATGTGTGTATTTTGACAAAGTTATCTTCCCCTGAATTAGTGTTTTGATCTTCCCTGTCACCAAGATGATTTTCTATGGTCATTGTTTCTTTATGTTGCTTCTTGCCCATGTTGTTTGCCTTTTTTCTGGCTTTTAAAGTTGATCTCTGCTTTGGGGTACAGGGGGCACTGTCCCAGGCTTCTTGTGGTGGGGGCTAGGGCCCGGTTACTGGTTTGCTGAGGTGGGGTTTGCCACTGGCTTGCTGGGACATCTCCCTTTTTGTACTGGTCCCCTTCAGTCACAGCAAGAGGGATCTTTCCCATTAATCCCCCTAGCCTCATGAGCTAAAAGACTGTTGTATCTAGTTTTTCTGCTGACTCTACTATTTCAGGATTTTTCCTCGGGCATTATTCTCTGGGTTTTTCAAGGTCAATAAGGGATAGTGAGAGTGACTTACTGCTTACTCTGCCATCTTGGTTCCATGAAGTTCAGAAAATAGATTTTTTAGGAGATTAAAGATAACCAGGAATGAGGATGTTCCAAATTCTGCCACCAAGTCTTAGGCTCAAAATAATCAAATAAATAGATGAATGAATGAATGAATGAATGTGATATCAACTTTTAACTTTTTATCTGTTATTGTGCCTTTCTCCAACTCTCTTCATTCCCCCACTGTTCTTTGTAATATATATAATTTTTTAAATTCCTAAAATAGTGATGAAAAAAAAGTGGTGAGCCTTGTAGATGGGACAAAAGACCTGCCACTGGTATATGCTGACTTACCATGGGCAAGTCACCTAACTAAGGAGGCATGAGAAAGGATATTGTGATATTCTGGGGAAGCAGGGGAAGGAGGAAAGCCCACAATCTTTTCTCTTAGTGGTCCTAAATATTAAAAGAAACCCCAGAAAACTATGTGAAAGCAGTGGTAATGAGAGAAAACTACTAGATGTCACCAGCAAACAAGTCCTGGGGCTCATTAATGCAAAAGAAACATCACCAAATAGAAAGCTATCAGGGGGGCAATGACTACTCTTCCTCTCATCCTGGGCAGTGGAAGCCCCAGGTTCTTATCAATATCCTTCACCCTAGGCTTATAATGAAATCCTTTTCAAGGCACAAATTGCAACTGCTTATTCAGGGTGTTTGGACATATTAACCCAAGAGGGATCTCTTAGGGTGTTAAGTCCTTTTCAAAGTACTTATAGGATCCCATTGAAGCAAACTGCTTGGAAACTGGAAATACTAAGGAATAATTCCTGAGAAAAAAAGTACCATTTGAATTTGTAGGAGATACACTGAAAATTTAAAAAGTCTTATCCTTAAAGGGCTTGCCAAATTTTCTATGGCAACAGTCTATTCTTGGGATATGCATGTGTCACGCCCCCTCAAGGGAAATTTGACATATCTTACCTCATCCTAAGGTAAATATTACTGATGTTTAAACAACGTCTTCTACCTACTTGTTCCTTGAAGACTGTTTCTTACTATTTTTAGCTCTTTATGGGATGAATAGTTAGTAAGAAATATTTTTTCTAGTTGTATTTATTCATATAGTAAAACAGGGGTGGGGATAATGGAGGACAAAGTAAATAAATGAAAGAACAATATCCCCTTTTGCCAAGAGCTATCCATTTCAGACACTTCAAGTAAGGCAGCTGTGAAGAAATCTCTTTAGCTTTCTTTCACTATTTTTTTTTCTGGTTTCAAAATATTGAGAAGGAATAAGGGTCTGGATATCTAAAAAGTCAAGCAGTAAAATGGAGGAATCATTCACTAGGAAGGGAAAAGGAGAATATTCAGTTAGATTGTCTATGTTTCTGTTAAAGGACGATCCCAAAATTTTGGAAAAAGAAAAAGGCCTATGGGATTGACATAGCAGATAGTAAGAGAACTGTCTTAGGTCAAAAGAAACTAAGAACTAATTGAGGTACTTATTACTCAGAGAGAGTAACAGAGAAATGTTAATGAGGTTATTAATAACTAAATGATGAATTTGAACTGAAACTAATGGAGCAAAGAATTGTCAAAAAAAACATGTGGGGCAGGTATGAATATAGAAAAACAAACAAGTAAACAAAGAAATGAATAATGTCAAAAGAAATGTTCAGAGAAATGGTCCTTTTAATAGCTAAGTAAGAAGTGAAGTATTCTATTTGTACTTCAGATTTTTTTGTTTCTTTTAACTCTTACACTAATTGATTTTTTTAAAGCACCAGAGTTAGTACAGATTTATATATTCTTGGTTTTCTAGGTTACCTGTACCTGAAGTAATTCAACCATTGTATTCTAATTAGATAGATAGCTAGGTAGCTAGATGATACAGAAGATGGATTGCTGGACCTAAAGTCAGGTGAACCAGAGTTTGAATTCTGCTTCATAGCTGTATGACCTTAGGCAAGTCATTTAATCTCTGTCTGCCTCAGTTCCTTCATCAGGAAAATGAGGATATTAACAGCACCTACATTGTAGAATTGTTGTAAAGATCAAATGTGATAATATTTGCAAAGCAATTTGAAAACCTTAAAACATTACATGAATGCTAGCTATTAATATTGGGTAACATTGGGTAACAGTTACCCAAGGGGAAGGCATAATACCTTGAAGAAATTATAATATTTCAATGGACATACGCTATAGTCTCAATCATCTTTTAGTGCTGAAAACATTGTTATAGGTTGTCATTTTCTTGAGTCTTCTACCATTGCATTCTACTTCTGTCATTTATGAGCTAGGATATAAGGATGGGCATTTTAGTATCATAAAATTAGAAGGAAGGTAGGGATATCACCACATCCAGATTTGTATCTTTGAGCACACCTTCTCCTTGTTATTGGTGTAGTAAAAAGACATTTGATATTTTTGTTAGCCTAGTTTTTTAATAGAAAATAGATTTTTGAGGACATTGAAGAACTCTAAGTAAGGGCATTTCCCAAACTCTACTATTAGGTCTTATGCTAAGAATAAATAAAGAGAAAAATAGATGAATGAATGGATAAATGAATGAATCAATAAGCAAGGAAAATAGATAAATAAATATGCTCTTTTTTTTTGTGGAATTCACCTATGATTTCATTGGTAGAGGAATTCCCTCTTCTAATGCAGATGAGGAGCTACTCTAAAATCTATAGTCTCAAAGAGCTGCCTAAGACACTTAGAGATTAAATGACTTACCCAGAGTTACACAGCCAGAATGTATGCATCAGAAGTTAGAAATGAACCAAAATCTTCTTACTTCTGAGGCCACCTTTCTATTACACTGTGCTGCCTCACATTCCCCATCTATCTCAATGTAAAATAGCAAGAATCAAAATGTATGTAAAGAAAAGCAGAAATACATCTTGGCTTGCTGAAAATCTTTCTAAAACATTTCAGTAACTACAGATGAATGGCATTAAGTAAAACTTGTGTTCAACTATTTCATTACATTGTTCTATAATATGCCATGAATAGCATGCTTTGGTAATTACTGTACACTTTTCTTAAGTACTTTGTTTACTGATTGTCTTCTAACCTGATGATACACAGACATAATTTTATATTTATAGATAAATGTTCTTTCTTGATGACTCAAAACACCTAAATTATGCAATGCAAAATCAGATAATTGCACAGAAACATTTGTTATCTGGCATATGAAATCTCCAGGCAAATGGTATAATTAAACAGTATCAGTTTTGTATCAATAGAAGGAGGGATCCCTGACATTTATCAGCAATCCATAAACACCTATTTTTTAGGTTAAATTCGTCATAGAAAATATGTCTGGCTGTCAATTTTTCATCCAACTCCACCATCCTTTTATGATTGTGAACTAGTACTCTCAGGTGAACCATGTACCCAGAAGATCATTTTTTCCTCCAAGACTTCATCCTGGGACATGCTGTGACTTTAAATAAAATTAAAATCTCCTTCCAAACCCACCATCAAAATTATTTAAGATCCTCCTTGTCCATTTCTAAAATTTGATAACATTTCGAATATGCATTATAGGGAAACTATTGGTACTTCATGGAATTTTGGTTAGGTTTTGGTATCATTAAGTAAATGACTCCTTCCTCATTTTAATACTTTGATGGATCTGTGATCTCAACAGGGTATACATTCCTTGTAGGAATGACAATAGCAATAATAGCTAATATCTACATAGCTCTTTGAAGTTTTCATAGTGCTTTAAACATATTATTTCTTTTGATCCTTACAACAGCCATCTGTGCCAGATGCTATTATCCCCATTTTATGGATGAGCAAACTAAGCTAAGAAAGATTTTATGATTTGCCCAGGGTTACACAGATAGTAAGTATTTAAGGTAGGATCCAACCATATGTCTTTCTGATTTCCAGTTGAACACTGTTATCTATAGTATCATTGAGATGCCTTCATCATGATGCAGATAACATCCCAGGCATGCCTCCCCATCCTGTGTGACTCTTGTCCATATTCTCTCATAAATCTTCTAAAGGCTGTAGAGGGTCCACCC
Organism: Phascolarctos cinereus; assembly: GCF_003287225.1. NCBI lineage: Eukaryota > Metazoa > Chordata > Mammalia > Diprotodontia > Phascolarctidae > Phascolarctos > Phascolarctos cinereus. The sequence goes on from NW_027555847.1 coordinate 167,759,040, forward strand.
AAATGTAATGGCAGCTTTCCCCTCTAGATTGCTTTATATTGAGCAGAAACCAATAGACACATGAGCTGTCCCAATGTTTTTCTCACTCTTCTCCAAAATCCTACTCTGATACCTCATGTTATGAAGGTGACCCTGGGTTCTGAAAGGCAAAATCAGGAGAGCTCAAGCTCTATATGTTTCTACCATACTGGAAAGATTCTAAGTACAGTACTGGTAATGGACCGTATCTGCTTTCTGAGAATCAGCCCAGAAAATGGATTATCACTGACCATTTGGTGATAAATTTGGTCATTATAATCCATGAGATCCTATCCCTTAAATTACAAATATGCTCAGGTACCCTCTATTTTAAGCAATAACAGCCAAAATAAAATGTCCTTTTTTAATTCTGTTGGACCCTCAAACTTTCATCTTCTTTTACTACTCTTCTTCACTGCTAAATATGTTGCTTAATGTCTTATAACCTTGGGAAGCCCACTTAAACTGTCTGGGTCTTACTTTTCTCATATGTAAAATGAGGATTTGGACTAGATGACCTCCAAAGTCCATTGAATACCGAATTCCATGTTCTATAATTTAGGAAGGGTTTACTCAATCATTGCTCTCTATTCTCTATCCACTCATATTTCTACCACTTGCTCTACTGAATCTGTCACTAACGAATTCCTTAGCTTCAATTCAATTGATATTTGCAAGACACTTTTATGAGTTTTTGGGATACAAAAGCAAAAAATGAAATAGTTGTTCCTTCAAAGAGCTTAAATTTCTATAATGGGGTATATTTTTATAGGGGTAAATAATTGTTAAGTTTAAGTATAGGGAAATAGGTTGGATCTATGATTATAGTGGAATAAAGAGATCCAGGAATAAGAAACTCCCTCTACTAGTGCAGGCCAGTGCCTCATATGAAATTTATAATCTTCAAAACTATGCGTAAACATAGAGACAAAGTAAACACAAAGTCATAGTGGGGTTGGGGTGAGGAGAACAATAAAAACTGGAGGGATTAGGAAAGCTGTCATGCAATAGATGTACCTGAACAAGCTGAACCTTGAAGGAAGCTCAAAGATTGTAAGAGTCAGAGGTGAGGAGGGAGAGCATTGGAGAGAGCTTGAACAGAGGTATAGAAGTGAATAGATAAATGAAAGAAAGAAAGAAAGAAAGAAAGAAAGAAAGAAAGAAAGAAAGAAAGAAAGAAAGAAAGAAAGAAAGAAAGAAAGAAAGAAAGAAAGAAAGAAAGAAAGAAAGAAAGAAAGAAAAAAGTATTTATTAAGTGCCTGCAATGGGCCAAGTAATACATTAGATGCTGGAGATGTAAATACCGGAGTAGAGATGATCTCTGCCCTAACAGTTCTTTACTTTCTAAAGGGGGAGATAGCACATATGTGTAAGAGAGTAGTGGCCAAGGAAGGGTGTTTTGATCTGAAGGGTAATAGGGTTGGTGAGTAGAATCATGGTAAAGCTGATTATTAAATCCTTCCCAGAGACTATGTCAGGAAATATTGATTTGATTACTATTCTCTAAGCAAGAGGTAGAAGAAGCCAGGGGTAGGCATGGCAGAGAAGTTGACAATATATCTGGGGTGGATGGAATCAATCAATCCATAAACATTTATTAAGTACCTGCATGTACCAAGTACTGTGCTAAGTACTGGGATATGAAAAATGGCAGGGGCCCCGTAAAGACAGTGAGTTAGAGAATTTGATTTTACTATATTGTTATACTCATACTGTCATTGCTGTTGCTGTTCAGTCATTTTCAGTCATGAATGACTCTTCTTGACCCTTTTGTGGTTTTCTTGGCAGAGATACTGGAATGGTTTGTTATTTACTTCTTCAACTCATTTTATAGATGAGAAAACTCAGGAAAAACAGGGTTAAGTGACTTGTCTGGGGCCAGATTTGAACTCATGAAGTCCAACCTTCCTGATTCTAGGCCTGGCACTCTATCCACTTCACGACCTACTGTCCCCATTATAATATTCAGCTGAGACAACCAAAACTCAGAGAGCTTAAGTTCTTTGCTCATGATTACAATCATTAGTAAATTTCAGGTAGGAGTGAAATCCAAGTGCTTCTGACCCCAAGTCAACCATTCTAGATGACTATGCAACTCTGCCTCACTTAAATCTAATTCATGTGTAAGTCAAGACATTATCCATGATACCATTGGTCCTCTTAGAAAATGAAGGGGGGAGGGCAGCTAGGTGGCATAGTAGATAGCATACTGGTCCTGGAGTCAGGAGGACCTGAATTCAAATCTGGCCTCACACAAGACACTTGACAGTTACTAGCTGTGTGACCCTGGACAAGTCACTTAAACCCAATTGCCTAAAAAAATAAAAAAGAAACAAAAAAAGAAAATGAAGGAGGAACAATAACAACTATTCTATCTGTTATGTCATTCTTTACTTTCAGGGTAATATTACCAAGAGCAGAGAGCTGTTCAAATAACACTGACTTTGAGGGAGGAGGTGAGACCAACCTCTTGTACGTGGCACAAAAGTATGCCTATTTCAAGACTCCAAGTATTTTAAATTATCTTGTACTTTTTTTGTGAAAGTTAAAGCATCTCATATCTTCTAGTACTTGAACTTTTTGCCTAATGTAAACTTTTGGCTTGGAACTCCTGCCCCTAACCCTTCTACTTAGCAGCTTCACTTATCTCTGTGTTTGAAAAACAGTCCTTTTGTCTCTTATCCAACCTTTAAGGTGTGAGTGTGAGGAAAGCCTTGAGGACCAGCTCTAGTCCCACCAAAGCTAAGACTCAAACACAGAACCAGATTATTCAGCTATATCAGATTGTCTCTCCAGGTCTAATATTTCTTTATTCTATGATTCAGTGTTAGAAAACCTGATATGGCACCATGTTTCCATGCTCTGTGGCATTCCCGCTTTGTCAATTGTTATGATTAGAAAAGTACTTTCTCTTTTTTGTCCTCTCGTCTCTTTCCTACAAGCTTCCTCTGGCTGTGGCCTCCATTGAAACTAGATCATCAAGCCAGACACAATATTGTCACTGTTATTGTCATTTTAGACTGTTTGTAGTCATTATCTTGGGTGGATTTCAGCTTACTAAGCAACAAAAGGTTCCTGTTGGAATTGTGGAACAAAACCAGACTTCTAGAGTGCACTCTGAATAAGCAAATAATAACCGGATGGGCCCTGCTGAGCCCTGAGGTCTCTGATGATTCTGATTTCTCTGCATAATGTTCTGATTGACATAGTGCTGGGTATTACCTTCCCACATTCTGGCTGTAGGTCAGTGTGTATTGGCAATGCAAGGGGGTCACTTGAACTCTGGTGTTAGCCTGGGGGAAGACACCCAGAGGGGCTTAAGCAGAATCTACAAAGCAAGTATTGCACATTTTTAACAGGGTGGGAAGAAGCAACTAGCCACAAGGTCTCTGGCAGGGAATTGAGCAAAATAATCAGTAGCGTATGCAAGTGTGCCATGAATGGTGTGTACCCCCAAAGATACGCATGACCTTTAGGCCTTGTTGTACTTTCTCTTTTATCCAATCTAGTGCCTGTCTGTTCCAGCATCCAATAGGGAACACACTACTCTTCATTATCCTCTTCTGGAAGATTGTGAAAAGTCTCCTAGGTGACTAGCAAATAGAAGGAGTCCCACCTACCTGACATATAGTCAGGAAAATTGTTACAAAAGAGTATCTCTGCCTTCCCCCTCCTCCCCCTTAAGAGAAGCCTAGCTCTACCATCTCTGGGGCTAGCCACTGGGAATCCATACCTTAGTCTATTATCCCTTCATAATACTTTACCTCTACCTGTAGTAAAGTCTAAAAACCCCCTTTTGGTCTCCTTCTAATCAGGAGCTCTTACCTCTGATCCCAGGGCCATGTGCCCAAGGGAAAAACCAAAACGTCCTTTCCCTACAGACATTACCTAGATGTCCCAACCTGCTTCCCAGGGTCATGTCATTATTCCCTTTACCAACCTGCGTTATCTGGACCTCATTGCCCCAACTGCCAGATGTGGTGTCAATGTCCTATCAATAAATCTGCCTCTGAGTGACTTGGAAGTCTATCGCTTCTTTCTGGTACCCCATGAATTAGATCCAGGATAGTGCTAGGAAGTTCTTTATACACACATACAAATGTATATGTATATATGTATGTGTATGTATATACATACATGTATATATATATATATATATATATATACATACACATACATACACACACACACATACACATATATAGTGCTGTTTGACCCCTAGCAGCTGCCCCACTATCCTGATGAACATAAATGGTACTGTGATTAAGGACATGAACACAGGGCCTGTGGGTCTCAGGCCTGTATCCCAGCAAACAGGACTGCTACTCTTCAAGAACTATTGGTAGAAGAACAGGACAATGTTTGAAATATATCCTTTTTCTTCATGGACTTGGAATGGTAGGGCTGCATGTAATTGGACAATTTGGCTATTGTTTGCCCTCTCAGTTGGCCATGACATCCATAGACAGAATAATTTCTTACCTGTATGTTGTCATTTTTACAGTTTCCACAAAAGTCTAGAGTTAGAAGAGACCTCAGAGGCCATCTAGTTTAAACCCCTCATTTTAAAGATGAGAAACTGAAGTTCAGAGAGCTTAAGTGTCTTGCTCAAGGTCACACAGGTAGTAAGTATCAAAGACAATGTGAGTTCACTCTTGATCTGGGGTTCTTAACCTTCAGTCCATGAATTTTTATTTTTGTTTCTATATTTTGATGGCTATATTTCAATGTAAGTGTCTTCTTTGCAATTCTTTACATTTTATTTTATGCATTTAAAACGTTATTATGAGGAGGGTTATTTAGTTTTTGAATTTCATTCATTTATTTATTCATCAATTTATTTTAAAAATATATTGTTCTGAGAATAGGCTTCCCAGACTGCAAAGGCATCCATGACAAAGAAGTTACGAAGCCTTACTCTGGAGTCACTGTTCTAGTTACTGACCCACCCTCCCTCCTCTCCTCTAAACCCTTGGAATATTACAGCTTAAAGAGACTTTGGCTATCATAGAGTCTTGTCTCTCAGTCAGACAATAAACACTTATTAATTACCTACTATATACCAAAGAGAGACAAAGAGATACAAAAGAGAGACAAAAATCCTTGTCTTCAAGGAGCTTATAGTCTAATGGAAAAACTCACAGTGAGTCATTCTACAAAAATGATTTTATAGAGTGACTGTTGTGCAGCATTAGTAGTAAACTCAAAATTGAAATACATCCCTGCAGGTCACATACTGACTTTTAAAAACTACAAATTAATATGATCTATTTTATATCATATTATATTTTTATTTATTTTGTCAAAATTTTCCCATGACATTTTAATCTGTTTTGTGCCATACTCCTGAGTTTGGTATCCTCTTCTGCTGGCCTGAGTTTGATACCTCTGTACAGTTTCTTGGAAAAAGCAGATACTTGGAGCTGGAAGACCCAGATTCCATTTTCATCTCAATTACTGGTTTCCCGACTTTTTGAAATGGCAGAATTTCACTTTAAACTCATCTTTGGGAAAACTGTTATAGTACAGTCTTTTAAAATAAACATGTAAAACCTCTTAGAACTATTATACTATTTCAAAATGATGAATATTGAGCCCCTGTATCATATTCCTAATTGCCACAGGTTATCTTTTTTTCTTCTCTTCTCTTCTCTTCTCTTCTTTGCTCTCCTCTCCTCTCCTCTCCTCTCCTCTCCTCTCCTCTCCTCTCCTCTCCTCTCCTCTCCTCTCCTCTCCTCTCCTCTCCTCTCCTCTCCTCTCCTCTCCTCTCCTCTCCTCTCCTCTCCTCTTCTCTTCTCTTCTCTCTGTCTCTCTGTCTCTCTGTCTCTGTCTCTGTCTCTCTCTCCTCCTCCTCTCTCTCTCTCTCTCTCTCTCTCTCTCTGTCTGTCTCTGTCTCTTTCGTTCATAAATAAAAAAAAGCACTTGTCCATGTTGATAATTCCTATGTGTATAACCGCTGCCTTCCTGGGTTTTTCTTTTCATTTTAAATATTTTACTGCTATCTCTAAACTCCAGGAAAAAAAAAGCAGAAGAACTGGAGTTGAATTGCCTGCAGGAATTTAATGGGAAAAAAGTTAGTAAAGTTAGGCGTTATATTGTAACCCAGGTCCTTTGATGCCAAATCCACCACTTGGACCTCACTAGAAGCAGCAGAGTTGCTGTCCCAGATTATAAAGCCAACATTGTTAATTTCTTTTTCACTGTAGTTAAGACTTTTTTAGGAAATTGAGATTTCACAAAATTTCATAAAATATATTGGCATCTTTTATTTTTATGTCACCTTCTTCTCTCAACATATTCCCCTCCACACTTCCTTCCAGAGAGTAAGCCCTTATAACACAAAAAGGTGGGGAGAAGTTAAGCAAATTAATATATCATGAAGGCTGATACCATATACAGGGTTTAAAACCCATAGTACCCTACCTCTGCAATGAAGCAAGGGAAGAGATTATCTTCTTGTGTCTTTCTTGGAGGTAAGGCATAGTCATAATTTTATAACATTTAGTTTTAATTGTTTTGTAGTTATTGCAATTTATCACTTTGTAGTCATGGAGTATATTGTTTTCCTTGTTCTGCTACTTCACGTTGTATCATTTCATAAATGCAAAATACTAGAAAACTCATCTCAAAAAGAACTGGTTAGACTTTCTCCAGTGAACCCTTTCCAATATGAAAGACTCAATCTTTATCCCAGATGAGGTCCCCACATGTAGCTAATGTAAACTCTGAAGATTTTTACCCCAAATCCCACTCCTATTCCCACTGATGATGTGTGGGTCTCCTGAGCTTGGTTACAGCTAACTCAGTTTATGAGGGGTATTGCTTAGGGCTGATTCTGTAACGTTACCATTTTAAGCCCCCACCAGCGTGCTTTCTCCCAAGAGTATCAACTGAGTATCATTTTAAGTAGCTTTTACAACAGGATATTTATAAAGATGGTGCAGTAGGAATTTTTGGTACAAAACATGCCCTTAAAGGCCTGAAATGTACTCTTGCATAAGTACATACACAACCCAGAGAAAGTGGACTCTGGTTTAGACAGTGCAAGTTGCAAAGGAGTAATGGATTTCTTTTGTGTTAGGAGTTAGAACTACCTATAGTCTTGTTTCTTTGCTGAATTCCTTTGTGGAGCCATGAATTTATGTTTATTCTGTCCTTAGCTGCCAATGCAGACACTGCTGTTTTCATGCTTCTCTGTATATTAATCATTTCTTATACCATAGTAATATTTCATTATATTTATGAACCACAATTTATTTAGCCATTCTCTAATCAATGGGCATCATTTTTAGAGATCTTTGCTGCTATTTTTAAAAGTGCTTCCATGGGTACTTTAGTATAGATTTGGCTTTTCTTTTTATTGTTAACCTCTTTCTGTCTAGCAGTGGAATCTCTGAGTCAAAGGGTCTGACCATTTTAGTTTCTGTCTTTGCACAATTCAAAATTGCTTTCTTGATTGTTCAGACTTTCATTTGTTATTATAGTACTTTAGATAACAGACTAAAATGGTCCCAGGGAGAAGAGGCAGCAGTTCCTCATCTAATGCCAGAGTTCTATGGGCAAAATTTTCAGGCAATAGCAGAGATTCGGGGGAAATAAATGTGATTAGCATCCCTGATGCTTCTGTTGAGGTTATGGTCCTGGAAACCCTAAATTATACTGCTTGAGTTGACACAGTTCAACCCAAGCTCAGGAGCTGGACTCCTATGTCTAGTTGTAGCTATGACAAAAGTTTGCACTTGTTCTTCTAGGTACTATCTCCCCCAGTTGTAGCAACACTTAGTATGCAAAGACCAACACAGACAGTAAAAGATGAGTTTAATGTATTTGCTTGTCTACTGTGACAAATTCTCCTCCACCTCCACCCCTACCTCCATCATGCTTTGCATTGCTTTGTGAAATTCCAGGAGACTGCTGAATACATTTTGAGAAATGCATCTCTCCTAATGTTCAACTTCCTTATCCAATCAAACAATCCGTGAACATTTACTTAGTAGCTACTATATACCAGACATGGTGCTAGGGATACAAAGCAGCCCCTGTCTTCAAGGAGCATGCATTCTCCTGGGAGGGAGGAAGTGGAGAAGAATATGAACACAGATATGTCAATACAAAACATTTTGGAGTGGAAGGAATGTCAACAGCTGGGAAGAGCACAAAATGTCTTTAAGAAGAAAGTGGCATTCAAACTGAGACTTGAAGGAAGCTATCAAGAGGAAAAGGTTAGTAGGAAGTTCATTCTAGGAATGGGGGCCAATCCTCTCAAAGGCACAGAAATAGAAGATGGAATACATTGTATGGAGAATAAAGAATAGACCAGACTGATTTGAACTTAGAATACGTGAAAGGAAGTAATGGAAATGTAGGCAGTAAGGATTTTACATGCCAAAACTAGGCTTTTTTTTTTAAATCATAGAAGCAATAGGAGGCCATGTGGAGAAAAATAGTGGGACAACAGGATTAAAGCTGTACTTTAGAAAAATCTATTTGGCACCTGTGTGGAGGATGGATTAGAGAGGCAAACAACTGGAGCTAGGGAATTCAATTAGGAAACTCTTGCTTTATTGTATAGATAGGTAAACTAAGGCCGTGTGAGGTTAAGGTTGTATACTGGGATAGTGACAGAGGAAGTACAATTTAGATCTCCTGATTCCCAGTTTTTCATGTTCTTCTTCATAACTTCACCACCACCACCACCACCACCACACCACCACTCCGGGTGGTCAGTGTTTCTGAAATTCTACCATTAGAACTTCATTCCTTTGGTTAGACAACTTTGAGTTCCCTATTAACGCAAAGATACCCTCTTAGAGGGATAATATCTTAGCACAATCTTAGCATAGTTAGGATTAGCAGGCATTGAAAAGAGAATAGGACAAGTGTCTACAGGGGGTAGTAGGGAAGGGTGGTCAGAGTTGTAGGGATAGGGCACTGAAACTTCATCTATTAAGCATTTTGCCTAGGACTACCTTTCCACTTTTTTTTTTTAATGCTGGGCTAGTATCTCTCACTTTCTTTATTCAGTACTCCTCTTTTTGTTTGTTTGTTTTTAATTCTCCCCCAAGGGCTATTTATGGCAAAGTCTCTAAGATTTATTTAATGTCCATTAAATAAAACATTCTTTGTGAAACCTACTGTTGCTCAAAGAGAGTAAAGGTTTTATCTAATTTTAACATGTATAAAGAATGCAGTCTCCCCACATCCAACCCCACCCCTAGTCTAGAGTCTCTGGACCATCTCAACCTCTTTTTTGTTTTAGTACATTTCACCAGGAGAACAAAGCTCTTGTCAATACAATATACAGGTGACCTTGGACAGATGCACTGTCTTTTAGGGCAGACTCACCCCTAAGCCTTCAGCATGATTCTTCTCTTCCAACCTACCCAGACTGAGAACTAAATCATAAATAGAACTGAAGGAATTTGAATGAATAATTCACTGTCCTTTCAATGTGAAAGTTATGCTTTTGGTTCAACATTAACATCATGCTTTAAGTGAGAGTAGGTTTTGGTACTTTGTAAGAAGGGGTCATTTGCAAGTCAGCAGCCATATAATGAGCAAAGTGAACTGGCCTACATCAGACATTATCTTGTGACCTTGGCCTGACTGGTACTGTACCACTCAACCATAGAGGGGTCACTTGTTCAGGCTGGTAGGTACAGCCCCCAAATCCTTTTTTTAAAAGATTTGTTCAGACCAGTTGGAAATGAAAAAAAAACATCAAAATACTTTCAAAGACTCTTGGAAATAAAGACAACGCACAGATGAATTCTAAGCAGTCCTAAGATCTCAGAAAATCCAGAGGTAGATAATAATATTCGGTAAGTACATAGGGTTTTGCAAGCTTCTAAAGGGAAACAGCTGACAAAATATTTTAAGGTCCCCAAAATGTCTGTAAAGCATTATAACAAAAGGAACAGTCCTTCCTTTGAAGAGATAGCTGTTGGAGAGAGATGTGCTTTAAATAAAACCATTTTGCATTTGAACTACCTCGGATTTACACTTGCCCAGCCCTGAAAACTCTTGAAACCAACTGGCTTGCAATTTTTTTTTTATTCCTCTTGATTTTATTCTACATTATTTCCAGGCCTGAAATATTCAGCAATTCAACTAATTATTTTCAGTGCTAACACTCGAGCTGGGGAATGGTGCCATTGACAGTGAATGAAAAATGATTGGAAAAGCACCAATTTATGGCAAGTTAGTGGGCCTGTCTTTGTTCAAGATTCTGGGTCCAATCAGTCAGGACAGGCAATGGGACAAAGAGCCCTCTGAGCTCTCCAGGGAAAGTAGCCAAATCAGCAGAACAGGCTGCTGAATTGACATCACACTTAGGAGAGCTACTTGGAAAAGTTCCACCTGAGACAGCTGAGTTCATCAGCAAATCCAACAGGAGTCTACAAACAAATGAAGAAACACTTCATATATTTATTGAGTACTGATTGTGTAACAAGCACGGTAGCAGGTGTAGTGTGGAATCAGAGAGAAAGTAGAAGATACTATCCCATGCTCAAAGAGCTAGCTGAAGAGGGGAATGAATTCCTCAATCAATGAATCAATCAATGAAAAGTATTTTTAAGTGTACCAGGCACTAGGGATACAAACATCAGAATGATGACTGTCCTAAGGAACCTACATTCTAGTTGGGGAGACAATACATATAGGGCATCACAAAAGTCTTACTGTAGTTTTTTAGGCCATTGAAGCTCAAGCTTTAAGCGTGTCTGAGAGAAGCTTAGAGAGCTTCTCTTAGAGAAATTTTAAGCTTTAATGGCTTAAAACTACACTAAGACTGTATGAGGGAGTGATGCCTAGGAAAAAGGTATTTTGATTTGGAAAGTTACATAAATGATGAGTAGGGCAGTAGTAGGTTGATACTGTAGTAGTAGTAAGTAGATTGATATGCTCTTTCTAGGAGCACAAAGATATAAAGAGTTAATATAATTAGGTTTAAAAAATTAGAAGAGTAGAATCAAGAAGGATACACTCTCCAGGCAGCAAAGTGGCTATAGTGAAGATGATTGGGACCCAGCCAAGATATAGTGGGTGACTGAGACAACCACAAATCGAGAAGGGAAAGGGGAATTGCAAAAATTTTCATTTGTAAGAGGTTTAAGTCCTCTAATGTCTGATTTATGATTCCATTGAAGAAAGATAGTAGGCTCAGGCCAGGTCTATATATAATGGTTGACTGAAGCAATCACTAATCAGGGCATGTGGTGGTAAAATTGATTGGATTTGAATGAGATTGGAAAGATGGGAAGAAATTGGATTAGCAGATAGAATAATGGGTCATAGGTTCACAGATATTAAACTAGAATAGACCTTAGAGGTCATGTATTCGAACTCCTTCATTTTACAGAAAAGTGAGCTGAAGCTCAGATGGGGTTAAGTGATTTGTTCAAACTCCTATAGATAGTAAATAGCAGAGCTGGGCTTTGGACCTATGTTCTCTGATTCCAAGGCCAGCTCCCTTTCTACTTTACTATGTTGCCTTCAAGGAAGGTATTCCAGGTAGGAAAAGTCATATAAGCAAATGTATGGAGGTGAGAGTGAACACTAAAGATACCAGTCTAGATAGAGGAAGGGGTTTTATTGGGGAGCAATGGGAGATCATATTATATAAGCAGATGGTGGAGGTTATAAGAAATACTGTGATCATTTAAAATATGTTTAAAATAGGTTGGACTACAAAATAGTCCCCAAATAAAAGCACATGGAGGCCAATCAAAGACAATTCACAGCAATCATTTATTATCAATCATTGAACTGATTAGATTTCCTGATGAGTAAGTTGAGGTTGATGCACACACATCTCAGTGGACTTTAAGGGAAAGAGACTGCTTGTTAGTCATATAAAAGGCTTTCTGATGCAGGCAATGGATGAGAAACAAATACTTCAGAGAAAGAAGGATTTGTTTACTCTACCTCAGTTCAAATAATGGGAGAGCACTGAACACAAAGACAATATCTCCCCCCGCACCCAGTACTTCAGCTGTATATTCCCAAGGTATATATATGCCCCATGTATTGTAATAACTCTGCTAGTCAGCCTAGGCCCTCTATAATTTCCGGTTTAGAAGGGCAAGACTAGAGCTCTGATGAGGACTATTATTGGGCATACTGTTGACTACCTGCGATACAGGGGCACATAGGTGATATAGGGACAGAGAGAGGGAGAGAGAGAGAAAGAGAGAGAGACACACACACACACACACACACAACACGCACACACATGCACACACACACACACACACACACACACACAAATGAGAGGAGACAAGACAAGACGAGATGAGATGAGATGCAGCAGAGAAGGGAGAGATCAAAGTAGGCAGTAAAGTCCCTGTAGGCATATTGGAACAAAGAACTCAGGTACAAGCTTGTGGTTATAATCACCTCTTCAAAGACCGAAAGAACCTCCCCAAAACCTATTCTTTCCCCAATTTCCCTCCCTGTGATTATCCAGGAAAAAGTGTGGTTAGGTACTCTTCTTGATTACTTTATCTAAGCATTTTTTGTATTCTGATTTGCTTCTTATATACTTACGTATGTGAATCTATCTATCTATCTATCTATCTATCTATCTATCTACACCTATATGTGTGTATGTCTGTCTGTCTATCTACATGTGTATATATTAAACCTCAGGGTCAGTCATTAAGTTTTCTATTGTACACCTAATTTTTATGAGGAAGGAGAATAGAGGAAGCCAGGAATTAGCTGGAAATATATAAAATTTAAATTAGGGAAGAGACTAAACCTCTGTCTGAATGTTAGGAATTTCGTAACTAGGAGCTCTGAGTTTTCAATTTAATAAAAGAGCAGAGAAAGAAACTACTTGGACCTGAAGACCATTTTATTTCTCTAGGCTAAAAGATCAAAGAAACGATCACACCCGAAATCAACCCCCATTTTATTCATAGTCTTTTTCTGTCATTCCCATTTTTTTTTTCCATTTTGCTTTCAGTTCTTTGCTACTACAAAATCTTGCTATAAATATTTCATAGTTCTGGCTTTGACCTTCTTCGGGTACAAGTGGCATTCCTTGGTCAAAAGGTATATACTATTTAGTAGCTGTACTAGTCTAATTCCAAATTGTTTTTCAATTAATAGCTGCATCAACAGTGCATTCTTCTGTGTTTTTTTCCTTCTTCCTCTTTTGTTTCTTCCTCTTCCATTACTTAAATGGCAGATATAACATTGTTAGCCTCCGAATCTCAGAAATAATTGGATGAATGAAATACATCAAGCAACAAGATTTCCCAGAGTTCCACAGAGCCCTGGTGTTCTTCTGTGACATATGAATTGGGGTCTGTGACAATGTTAATGCTAGTTATATCTCTTCCTCTAAATTATTAAACATGAAGTTATATATCTATTAAAATATATTGAGTGTGGTAAACTTTCTATAGGAAAGAGATTTAATGTTTTCTATTATTTTACTTTAATATTTTCTATTACTTTCCTTTATCTTGGTTTATTACATATCTTCAGGCCTTCCAGACCAGGATTTGTGGGGTCTTCCAATACATTTCTATCTTTAAAATGTTCCATGGTTGAATTACTTTGGAAGCACAAATAAATGTAGTTAAGGATGATTTTTTTCTGCCTGATGTTTAGGGAGGACAGACTAAAGAAATCTTAGTAGCTAGCGTTTTTCTCTGTTTTAAGGGGAAAAAAATATTTCTACTTGTTACACTCATAGGAAATAAAGGAAATTTTCCCCAAATCTTGACTGAAATGGAATTTGTCTTTTTATTGAATATCTTGGTGAATACAAGAATTGTATGTGTAAAAATTTAAAAAGATGTATGTAAAGCTTCTTCTAGAGAAGGTAAGAGGGCCTTCATAGATTCCTCAGATTTGGTTTTTTTTCTCTTCTCTAGAGGAAAAGAAAAATCACATAGTTTGGGACTAGTGAAAGACTAAAAAGAGCTCCTCTAGAAAAAAAGAAGAGAGGACACAGAGAGAAGGAGGGTGGTACAACTTCTTCCCAACCACATAGAATACTATAAGTACTGGCAAGTATGGTTGCTGAGACACCATCCCTGGTTTTCACAAAACTGTAGAAAACAGGAAAAGTGACAAAGGTACTAAGAAGGGAAAATATCCCAATTTGAAAAGAGGAGACTGGAGTCTGCAAACTCTAGACCAGTGAGCTTAGCTTCTATTCCTGGCAAAATTCTAAAATGTCTCAGAGAAAATGAGCAGAACCAAGTGAGCACTGCATACAGTAATAGCAATATTGTTTTAAGAACAACTTTGGGTGAATAAGTTATTGTTTATTATAAATACCCAAATTAACCATATAGGACTTATGAAGGAAGATACTATCTGCATACAGAGAAAGAACAGAGAAAGAATTGATAAAAAGAAATTTGTATGGAGTAATTTTATATATATTCCCTCTCTCTCTCTCTCTCTCTCTCTCTCTCTCTCTCTCTCTCTCTCTCTCTCTCTCTCTGTTTCTCTTTCTCTCTGCATATATAATACCTATTTGTGTCTAATGGTAGCCATCTCTAGGGCAGGGTGGGGAAGGAAAAAAGAAAAAGAAATTTACTTGATAATTTTGTTATATTTGAAAGGAATAGTAGGTTGTACAAAGTAGATCCACAGTTTCATATGGAATAATCTTTTTTATTATACCTGTTATGTAAATGCTTGTTTTTCCCATAAATTAAAAAATAAAAAAATAAAATGTCTAAGAGGGATGGTTGAAATTTTAAAACATTATTGAAGGGATAATTAGTGAAAAGAAATGAAAAAGGATTGTTAGTTAGAAAATAGAATGGCATTATAAAGAGCCAACATTTCTTCATCAATAATTGATCACAGTGAACTAAGCTTACCGCCTTTTTAAAAAAAAACAGGATTAAAAAAATGAAAAATGTAAATAGAGTTTATTGAAATCTTTCCAAAGCATTTGACAAAAAGAAGTGTTCATGCTATTCTCAGAGGAAAGATGGAGACATAAGGGCAATATGATAACATAATAAAATTAATTCAGTACTGGTTGAATGGCCAGACCTGAAGAGTCATCAATGTCAATTTGGAGGGATATCTCCAGTGGAGTGACTTAACAATCTGTTTAGCCTTGTATTTTGACATTTTTATCAATGACTTTGACAAATGTATAGATGACATTTGTATCAAATTTATAGATATCAAAAAAAGCTGAGAATATCTAACCTGTCAGATAACTGGGTCACAATTTAAATGTCTTGAAGATTAAAATCTTAGACCAACAGACTAATATGAAATACAATACAGACAAATGTTTAAGTCTTACAGCTGGATTATAAAATCATCTTCACAAGTATAAGAAAGGGGATGTATAAAAATGTAGCAGCTTGTCTGAAAAAGATCTTGGGATTTTAGTGGACTCCAAGCTCGACATATGTCAACAGTGGTATAGCAAATATGGAATTTTCACAAATGTAATGTCTAGGAAGAAGAAGTTAATAGTCCTGCTCTACCTTTCTCTTGTCAGACCACATATGGAGTATTGTGTTTAATTTTGCCTGCTGCATTTTAGGAAGGAAAGAAGGTCCAAAAGATTGGCAACCAGGATGGTGAAAGAGCCTCAAAAGCATAACGTTCTGTGCTGGTCCTGACTCACATCAGTCTCCTGGTAATTTAGGTTAAATATTAGAACAAAATGAGAAACTTATAAGTCATTCAAAAGTTAACAAAAGGGGATCTACTTAGCCATAGCAGGAGAAGGATATTCACTGATAATTTTGAGGCCACTTCAAGTTGATTTAGTCAAGTAAAGTTCCTGATGGAATCCATGAGCCTCACAAGCATCTGAATGCTGGAGCATTCCTTGAGACTTGGTTGGTTTATGAAACCTGAGGCTGTGTTGATGTAACTTCCTCATATTCTAAGTATAAAATAGCCACAAAGAGATCCTTATGGATTATGGCTAGATACTTGGGTTATGGATTACAGTGGGAGCTTCATTCAACTAAGCCAACTACATTAAATTTCTTTAAACTTTCCCTTCATCATGTTATTTCTATGTTTAAAAAAGATTCAAAAGCTTACCATTTATATATGATCAAGCACTGACTCTTTAGCCCATCACTCAAGGCCTTAAACAAACCAGTTTTCCCCTATGTAGTCATATTTATTGGTTACCATAAATAACTTTTGATATAAATCACTTGCTTGAATTGTGTTGATTTTAATATTGCATGAATATCCCTACTCAGTTCCATCCATCTTTGGAATGCCTTTCCACTTTCTCTCTGCTTAGCCACATCTCATTGTCCTTCAGACAGTATTGTGAAAAATATTCCAGATTTCAAGTCAGAAGACTTGAGTTAAATCTTACCTTTGCCACCTATGTTCTTGGAGAAATCATTTAACCTGGCAGGTGGTAGGGATGGTGGGAGCCCATTTTCTCATCCATGTAATGAAAGGATAAAAGTAAAAATGATTTCTAAGGGCCTTTCTTGCTCTAAATCTTATCATTACATAAAATGTCATTGTGAAAAATCTTTACTTTAGGGAAAAAGCATGGCAACATGGCATAGTAGAAAGAGCTCTGGACTTGGAATCATGAGAAGCTGAGCCTTGAATCCTACCTCCTCTAACACTTACTAGTAGGGTGTCCATGATCAAATCACTTTTCTCAGAGCCTTCGTTTCCTCATCTTTAAAATAGGGATAATGATATCTGTAGTAGCTATGGTGAAAGCCCAAATTAGATAGTATATTTAAAGTCATTCCTCTGTGTGACTTCCAGGGGGTGGGGCCAAGATGGCAGAGTAGAAAAGCACTCAGCCAAGCTCTCCCAACATTCCCCTTCAAATAATTTTAAAATAATGCCTCAGATTGAATTCTGGAGTGACAGAGCCAACAAAAAGTTAGAGTAAGACATTCTTCCAGCCTGAGGTCAGAAAGAGAGATTTGTAAATGAGGGAAGGAATCTGTCCCAAAGCCCACATGAATAAAACATCAGTGGTAGGACTAGGTAGTGGTGACAGAAGCAGCACAAGCTTTTGGAGCTATCAAGACAGTAAGGGGACCTGGCAACTGGCACCAAATGGCATAGTATACAAATTCTTAAAGGAAAATTTAAATGAATTATAAGAGTAAATAGACAGCAACACTATACTAATAGGGAACCTCAACTTTCCCTTCTCAAAGCTAGATAAATCTCACCATAAAATAAATAAGAAAGAAGTCAAGGAGATAAGTAGTATCTTAGAAAAATTAGATATGATAGATCTCTGGAGAAAACTGAAGGGAAATAGAAAGGAGTATACCTTTGTCTCAGCTGTACATGGCACCTTCACAAAAATTGACCATATATTAGCACCCAAAAACCTCACAACCAAAGGCAGAAAAATTAAATGAATGCTTTTTAGACTATAAAGCAATAAAAATTACATTTGATAAAGGGCCATGGAAACATAGTTTAAAGTCTAATTGGAAACTAAATAATCTAATTCTAAAGAATGAGCAGGTCAAACACATCATAAAACAATTAATAATTTCATTAAAGACAATAATGATGAGACAACATTCCAAAATTTGTGGGATGCAGACAATCAGTACTGAGGGGAAATTTTATATATCTCTAACTTTTTTCCGTCACTAAAAGAAAGAGCAGATCAATGAATTGTGCATGCGATTAAAACAAACTATAAAAAATTAAAAATCCTCAATTAAATATCAAAATCAAAATCCTGAAAATAAAAGGAGAAATTAATCAAATTAAAAGTTTTATAAATTGGATAATAAATAAAACTAGGAGCTGGTTTATGGAAAAAATAACAAAGTAAGTAAACCATTGATTAATTTGATTTAAAAGAGAGAGAAGAAACCAAATCACCAGTATCAAAAATGAAAAGGGTAAATGTACCACCAAAGGAAGATGAAATTAAAGAAATCATTAATAGTATTTGCCCAATTACAAGCTAGTAAAACTGTCAATGTAAGTGAAATGGATGAATATTTACAAAAATATAAACTGCCCAGATTAACAGAAGGGGAAAGAGGATATTTAAATAAATCTATCTTTGAAAAAGAAATTAAACAATCCACTCCCTGAGAAACAATCCTCAGGACCAGATGAATTTACCAGTGAATTTTACCAAACATTTAAGGAACAATTAATCCCAATACTATATAAACTATTTGCAAAAATCAGTAAAGAAGGAGTTTTACCAAATTCCTTTTATGACACAAATATGGTTTTGATACCTAAACCATGTAGGGACAAAAACAGAGAGAGAAAACTATAGACCAATGTCCTTAATGAATATCAATGCAAAAATGTTTAATGAAATACTAGCAAGGAGATTACGGCAATATGTCCCAAAAAATTGTACGTTATGACCAGGTGGAATTTATGCCAGGAATTCAGGGCTAGTTCAATATTAGAAAAACTATCCACCTACTTGATCATATCAATAATAGTAACAACAAAAATCATATGATCATATCAATAGATGCAGAAAAAAAGACTTTGATAAAATATAATACCGATTTCTATTAAAAACACTAGAAAACTTAGGAATCAATGCAACCTTTCTTGAAATGACAAGTTGTATCTATCTAAAACCAAGAGCAAACATTAATGGGAATAAACCTGAAGCCTTCCCAATATTATCAGGGGTGAAACAAGGAAATACATTATCATCACTTTTATCCAATATTGTACTAGAAAAGGTAGCTATAGCAATAGGACAAGAAAAAGAAATTTAAGGATGAAAATTGGCAATGAGGAAACAAAACTACACTCTTTGCTGCTTTGCTGATGATATGATGGTGTACTTAGACAACCCCAGAGAATCAATTGAAAAACTAGTTGAAACAATGAACAACTTCAGCAAAGTTGTAGGATATAAAATAAATCCACATAAATCATCAACATTTCTATACGTTACCAACAAAACCCAGCAGGAAGAGATAGAAAGAAAAATTCCATTTAAAAGAGCTGGAGATGATATAAAATATTCAGGAGTCTACCTGCCAAGACAAATCCAAGGATTATATGAGCACAATTACAAAACACTTTTCATACAAATAAAGATATATCTAAACAATTGGAGAAATATTAATTGCTCATAGGTAGGCTGAACCAACATAAAGAAAACTGCAATTCTACAATTAATTCACTTGTTCAGTGCCATACAAATCAAACAACCAAAGAATTGTTTTTATAGAGCTAGAAAAAATAGTAATAAATTCATCTGGAAGAACAAAAGGTCAAGAATATCAAGGCAAACTGTGAAAAAATTGTTAAGGAAGATAAATGAGCAGTTCCAAATTTCAAAATGTATTACAATACATTAACCATCAAAACAATCTGCTACTGGCTAACAAATAGAGTGGTGGATCAGTGAAATAGATTAGATACACAATACACTATAATAAATGACCGTAGTAATCTGGTGTTTGATAAACCCAAAGATCCAAGCTTTGGGGGTAAGAACTCAATATTTGATAAAAATTTCTAGGAATGCTAGAAAGCATTTTGGCAGAAACCAGGCATAGACCAACATCTTACACAATATACCAAGATTAGGTCAAAACGGATAAATGATTTAGACATAAAGATGATATAATAAGTAAATTAAGGGAGCATTGAAAAAAATGTTCCTGTCAGATCTATAGACAAGGAAAGTTTATGACCAAACAAGAGATAGAAGAGATCACAGGAAGCAAAATAAATAATTTTGATTACCTGAAATTAAAAATCTTTTGCACAAACAAAAGAAATGCTGCCCAAAAAAGGAAACTGAAAAAATTGCAAGAAAATTCTTCTGTTAACTTAATTTCTTAAGTATATAGAGAACTGAGCCAAATTTATAAAAAAAAAAAAAGAGCCATTCCCCAGTTGATAAATGGTCAAAGGATATGACCAGGCAGTTTTCAGAAGAAGAAATCAAAGCTATTAATAAACACATTAAAAGTGCTCTAAATCACTACTGATTAGAGAAATGCTAATTAAAACAACTTGAAGTTACCATCCCACACCTGTCAGATTGTCTAAAATGATAAAAAAAAAAAGAAAAATGACAAATGCTGGTGAGGATGTGGAAGAATAGGGACACTAATACATTGTTGGTGGAGTTGTGAACTAGCCCAATCATTCTGGAGAACAATTTGGAACTTTGCCTAAAGGGCTGTAAAACTGTGCATAACCTTTGACTCAGAAATATAGCTACTTGGTCTGTATCCCAAAGAGATCAAAGAAAAGGGGAAAGGGCCTATTTGTACAAAAATATTTATAGCAGTTCTTTTTAAGGTGGCTAAGAATTGGAAATTGAGGAGATGTCCATCAATTGGGAAATGGCTGAAGGAGCTGTGGTATATTATTGTGATGGAATGCTATTGTGAAATAAGAAATGATGAGCAGGATATTTTCAGAAAAATCTGAAAAGGCATATAGGAATTCATCAAAATGAAGTGGGCAGAACTAGGCAAACATTGTACACAGTAAGAGCAATATCATAAAGATGAGCCATGATGAAACACTTAACCACTCTAATCAAGACAATGATTCAAGACAATTCCGAAGGACCCAATGATGAAAAATTCTATGTACCTCCAGAGAGAGAACTGATGAACTATGAATACAGATTGGAGCACACTTTTATTTAATTTTATTTTTATTGGGTTTTTTTTGTGTGTTTTCTTTTGAAACATGGCTAATATGGAAATATGTTTGGCACAAGCTCACATGGACAACAGAAATCAAAGTGCTTGCCTTCTCAAGGAGCAGGATGAGTCAGGAAGAAGGAATAGAATTTGGAACGAAAATTTTAAAAAAAAGATTAATTTTTGTATGTAATTGGGAAATATTTAACAAAATAAATAAACAAAAATTAAAAAGTCATTTGTCCATGAAACTTTACCTGATAACTCCCAATAACACTGACTTGTTCCTAGTCTGTACAACACTTCTTGTCATATACATAGCCAACACTTTTTGTCCACTACTCACTGGGTACTTACTCCTATCCTGTCTTGTACTGTTATTCAGCTTGTATGTATATATGTGTGTGCCCTGCTTTCCAGACCTGAAAGTAAGCTCCTTGATGGTGGAGACCATGCCTTAGTTTTATGTTAATCCCTTATAATACTTAAGACAGTGCTAGGAACAAAAATCATCATCATTGTGGTCATCTTCAACATAACTCACATTTATAGACATTTATAGATTTTAAAGATCTTTTCTCCCAACAACCCTGGGAAGCAGTGATTCAGGATGTTTAGACTAGGTCCTTTTGCTAGTGAAAGACCTAAGCAAGTGTAGCAACAGCTATAGTGACAATTGATCCTGACTTTAATGCAAGAGCTCTTAAAATATTTGTGTCATGAACCCCTTTGGAAGCTTGGTGAAGTCTATGGACCCCTTCTCAGAATAATGTTTTATATGCATAAAATAAAATACATATTAACACAAATGAAACATATGTTTGATATAATTATCAAAATAATGGGAATAAAACCCAAGGCAGTTCCACTTTTAAAACTAATTCCCATCACTATCATCTAATGTATATAACCTCTACCAGCTTCTCATTTGAAAGACAGAAGGATATGGGAATAGCACATACAGTTGCAGGCAAATGCCACTTTAAATAACAATTGGCAGCATGTGGTAAAATTTTTTAAAAAATCAACCTGGGTTCAAGTCTTTTAATTTTTCCCTTGCGATCTCTGTCTGCAATCACCTCCTCACTTTCCTTACTTGCCCCATTGATTCTCTATCTTTCATTTTCATCTCTTGTTTCATGAGATCTTCCAGCAAAATTTGGGTGGCCATTTGCTGAAGATGTAGCAATATGTATAGGGAGTAGCTAGATGGTGCAGTGGATAGAGCTCTGTCCCTGGATTCAGGAATACCTGAGTTCAAATCCAGCCTCAGACGCTTGACACTCACTAATTGTGTGACCCTGGGCAAAAAAAAAAAATTGATGTATGGATGTTTAAGTTGGACAAAGTCAGGGAGGTCTTTATATCTTTTGAATCATTGAACTCTTTGGTAGTATAGTGCAGGTCTTCTTAAACTTTTTCCACTCTGATACCTTTTTGCATTTTGGCAGCATTGTTGGCATTATGTGGCCTGAGGGTATGCGTAGTGCAAAATGCACGTGCTTTGGGTTCAGAACCAAGGTTGCAGTGAAGTTGCCCAATGCAATAGGGGCAGCTACTGCCAGAAACCCTTCAAATTCGTCATGCATTTGCTTTTTAATTAATTTTTGGTCATTGCACATTCAAAAATCTTTTATTGTTGACAATTTTTTGTGACCCCATATGGGGTCATGACCCACAGTCTTGTATCTTTCTTACATATATTATCAATAGAACCAAGAGTTAGATCAATTAAACTATTTCTTGTAATCTAGGACCAGTTAATAACAGAATTTCCATTTAACAAAAGAGTAACTGAGGCTCAGAGAGATTGAAAAATTTGCTAAGGGTCACACAGATAATCAGCATGAATACTGGGATTTTATTCCATGTCTTCTGACTCAAAATTTTAAGGTTCTGTCCACTATAGAAGTCTTCTTCTCTGAGATTTGTTGAATTGACTTTAATAAGTGCCTGGGACAGACTGTCTATTGTGTGTGCACTTATTGAGTTTATAAAAAACAAGGCTGCTGCCTGAAGGATCTGAGTTTCTTTGAAAAGTTGAACAATATAATTATGCAATCAATCATAAAATTATAGACTACAGAAGTGACCAAACAGTGACACTAATAATAATGCAGAAATGATCAACATGGTCTCCCACACATCACTGTCTTTTTTTTTCTTCTCCTCCTATTGCTGAAGGAGGGTGGAGCAAGTATGATTACCCCTTTTACAGAAGGGAAAGCTCCAAGGCTGAGTGACTTGTTGAAGGTCAGACAAGTCCAGTTAAGCAGTAGATCTTTAAGCCTAGTGTCCTGACTCCTCTATTTAGTTTCCATGTCACTACCCCCAATCTCTTTCCACTGGAGTTTAGCTTTCTTTATATATACTTTCAACAATAAATAATAATAAAATTAATAAAAATAAAAAATTAATAAATCCACTCCCCTGCTCATTCTTCAAACTCTCCTCCAAAGAGTTGAATGAAAAACTCATATAATATCATCAATATTTTTTCTGTCCAATATGTCAGTCAGTTGGTCAACAAGCATTTATTACGTGGTACAGTGGATAGAGCACTTAATTTAGAGTCAGAAAGATCTGGGTTCAAGGTCAGCTTCAGATATTTACTAGCTGTGTGACCCTAGGGAATCATTTAAGCTCCCTTTGCTTTGGTTTCCTTATCAGCAAAATGAAGATAATAATAGCATCTACTTTCCAGGGTAGACTGTATGGGGTGTTCAGGGAGGACTAGCGTCTCTGGTGTAAAGACTTGCTAAGCCTTTTTCAGAGCTGCTCTTCTACATTTGGTGTCCATTTGTCACCCAACTCTCACCCATGGCTCCAAGAATGAATAGCATGCATAGGGGCCACCCCAGTTAAACCATCTTGGAAGATGGGCTGAACTAGGTTAAAAGTAACAATAGGCTTCAAACCCATTGGAAAAGGATGTCTACTCCAAGTATGTGAAGATTTCCCCCAAATGGAATGGGTGGATGAGAACAATTTGTTCCAATGGCCATTGAAGTGGCTGAAGCTTTGTTAGACACTGAAGACACCAAAGTCATCCACTGCATCCCAGCCCAACATAAATTGTCCTGACTTTTGTTCTGCCACTGGACTTCAGTGACTCTGGAAGAGAAAGTGAGGCTCATGACTCTGAGTAACTCTGTCTTAATTCCATTTCATGAGCAAATCAAGACATCACCCCATCATGTCATTTGTTGTCTTTGAAAATGAAGGACCACCACCATCCCCACCACTACCATCAGCAATAACAACCTCTCAGGATTGTGGTGAGGATACAGAAAAGTGCTTTAGAAACGTTATCATCATCATCATCATCCTCATCAAGCACTTGAGATCAAAAAAGGCAAAAACAAGGTCCCTAACCTCAAGAAGCTTACATTCTAATGGTGGGAGACAATATGCAAAAAAAAAATTGTACCTACAAGATATGTATAGTGTAAATGGGAAGTTCAAGTATTTATTGGGATTCAGTTCAGGTCAACAAACATTTATTAAGCACCTACTACATGTGAAGTACTGTGCTATGGGGTGGAGAGATGAAGATGAAAATGAAGCTGTCCCTGTCCCTAAGGAGTTTATATTTTTCATCAGAACCTAAGACACAGGACGCAGGATTCATCATTTGCAGACATAGTTCAGCAGATCCTTTCCACCTATGACCATATTGAACCCAAGATCAAGGATATTGGACTTAGAGCTGGAAATGGATGTTAGATATCATTTAGTCCAACATCTTACTTTAAATACAGGCAATTTGAAGTAATGTAATTGGGATAATAACTGGTTTAATATAGTTTGTTTTTATACAAACTTTAGTGGTTTTCAGAGCACGTTACTAATAAGCTTTCATATTTTCACAACAACTCTATGAGAATGGATACTACTGCTATTATTTCCCCCATTTTACAGAAGAAATGACAGCTCAGATAAGGTTAAGCAGCTTGTCTATGGTCATGTAGCACTTTGTTGTTTGTCCTTTGTTTTCAAAGAGGATCGATAACATCATGGGATGAAATGGATTTAAGTGAGGCAGGGTTGACCAAAGTCATCAGCCTCACTCTCTTCCAGAGTCATTGAAGTCCTGTGGCAAGACAAAAGTCAGGACAACCAGCAATGACCCAAGATGCAGTGGATGATGTTGTCATCTTTGATGCCTGACCAAACTCTAAGCATTCCATAGTGCTTGCTTCAGCTGTCTTCGTGGCCATTGGAACAAATTGTTCTCATCTACCCATTCCACCAGCGGAAGTCTTCATATGTTTGGGGTAGATATGCCCCTAATTCACCAATAGATTTGAGGCTTATTGGTTACCTTCAACCTGCTTTGGTCTCCATCTCCTGAGATGGTTTGCTAGGGTGAAACCATTTGAGAACTGCGTGACAGGAAGACACCAAAGGTGGATGAGCAACCTTGAAAAGGGCTTGGCAAGCTCTCATATCATGGATTAGTCCTCCCTGCACACCCCATGCACCAGCTAGTCAAACAGTTAGTGAGTATTAGAGGTAAGATTCAAACAGTTCTCTCCTTACTACAAGCCCAGTGTTCTTTCTGTGACAACATACAACTTCTCAAGTTAGAGCAGAGACTATGTAACCCAATGAGATAATTCAAAATTATCCCTTTATGATTTCCCAGGGAGAGCAAAAGTTTATACCTACAAGAGTCAAAATGGTGGTAGACAATTTAGAGTTAGACAAAACTCCAGGAGCTCAAGTCCCTCAATACAAAACCTCAATGGCTGTTTGTCTTTCAAAACCCTTCAAAACCTCGCCCTGCCTCCTACTCCAAATTTCCCATCTTCTTATACCTTTGTTCCCACTCATTGCTGCTGTCCAGTGACACTACCCTCCTTACTATTCCTACATCTCCCCACTCTGGGCATTTTCACTGGCTGTCCCTCATGCCTAGAATGATCTCTCTTCTCACCTCTGCTTCCTGGCTCCCTTGAATTCCTTCAAACCCCAGCTAAAATCTCACCTTCTACAAAAGTCCTCCCAATCCCCCTAAATGCTAAGGCTTTCCATCTGTTGATCATTTCCAGTATTTACCGTATATAGATTGTTTGTACAGGGTTGTCATGAGGATCGATGAGATAATATTTCTAAAGTGCTTAGCAGAGTGCCAGGTAAATAGTAAATACTTAAATGCTTGTTCCTTTCTTTTTATCTCCTATGTACATAGTTATTTGCATGTAATCCCCCCATTTCCCTTATTAGACTGTGAACTCCTTGAGAACAGGGACTGTCTTTTATCTTTCTTTGTATCCCTAGCACTTAGCACTGGCACAAAGGTACTTAATAAAAGTTTATTGACTGACCATTGTTACCTCCTAACCAGGGAAAGTGTAGTAGATCTGTTCACCCTCTATCTTCAAACTCCTTCCTCTCCTCCAGCATACATATGCCTTCAAAACTTCACCTAGATCCTTAGAGATCCTGGGCATCAGTAGATGTGTAACTTAAGGTAAGTTACTTAACTTTTATGAACCTCAGTTGCCTCAAATGTAAAATAGGGATAAGAATTCTTATATTACCAATCTCAGGAAAGTTAGGAGGCATCTCACCACCAGGAACCTGGTTTGGATGAGAACCTCAGTCACCACACCTTTCTTCCCCAGTACCCTACTTAATCAATCAGTTGATAAATATAAATATGTGTCAGGTACTATGCTAAACACTGGGGTACAAAGAAAGGTAAAAGACAAGCCTTGCTCTCAAGGAGTTCATAGTACATTGGGGGAGGCAATGTGCAAATAATTACATACAAAAAAGACCTATACAGGATAAAGTGGAGATAATGAAGGCATTAGAATTAAGTATCAGATATCAGCATTGGTGAGAAAATCAAAATCCTGGTATCATTGTACTAGAGTCATAAGGGACCTCCAAGGCCATCTACTCCAGTCATTTTACAATTCAGTGCCCAAAGTCACACAGGTGGGCAGTACCAGAGGCAGAGTTTTAACCTACATTCTCTGGCTCCCAAGCCAGCCATGCTACCTCCCTCAGGCAAAGCTGCAGCTGAATACCAGGAAGGCAAAACAATCATATTATAGCCTTTTGTTATGCCTGCCATAGACCTGGGCCTGTCCCCTGAAATAAATGAGAAATTTAACACTGATATAGCCCTATATAACCACCAAACTGGGGCTGGCAAGGGTGAGATAATTTTTTTTTAATGCATGTAGCATTTAGAGGGGCAGTTAGGTGGCGAAGTGGATAGAGTTTTGGGCTGGGATTAGGAAGACTTCCTGAGTTCAAATTTGGCCTCAGACACTTACTAGGCATGTGACCCTGGGCAAATCACTTAATTCTATTTGTCTCAGTTTCCTCTTCTTTAAAAAATGACTTGGAGAAGGAAATGGCAAATCACTCCAATATCTTTGTCCCGAAAAAATAGGGTCATGAAGAGTTAGACATGAGTGAAAAATGACTGAACAACCAACAAGTGGATAGAGCACAGGACCTGGAAGTCAAGGAAGATCTGGATGTGAATCTTGCCTCACACACTAATTGGCGGTGTGATCCTGGGCATGTCACTTAACCTCTCTATCTGCCTCAATTTTTTCATCTGAAAATGGGGTAATAATGAGACCTAGCTTACAGGGCCTTTGAGAGATTATTAAATGAGATAATTCACGTGAAGTGCTTTGCAAATCTTGAAGTGTTACATAAACTCTAGCAATTATTATCATAAGCTATGTAGCTCTTGGCAAGTCACTTAACCTCTCTGTTAAGTTTTGCCTTCCTCATCTGTGAAATGAGGGGCTTGGATTCACCTCTAAGTTCCCTTCTAGCTCCAAATGTATGACTCTGTGAGTCTATGAATTGTCTTACATTCAGGAGTCACCTTGAAGCCAGAGGCTCAGTCATAAGGCTTTTCACTCAGGGGAAGAACCTCAGATAGACACTTCTGAGCACTAAAATCTCAGCTAAGAAAAGAGAGAAACTGTAAATAACCTGGTTGTCCTGTAGGCATCTTAAACTTGATGAACCCTTATTATCGACCCTCTCTTTCAACTACACCCCTCCTTCAAACCTTCCTTTTTCAATTAAGGACACCAACATCCTTCTGAGATGCATAACATTCTGGCCTCCTCCCTCCCCCTTAGGCTCCCCCTTCCCTTTTCCATCTCTCCCCCACTACAGACACACATAGCTAATCTACTCTCAAGTAGATTCTCTCTCTGTAGCATCTTTCACAGCTGTCTCCTCCCTACTTATTCAACCATCACCATAGTTTAGGCCTTTTCTACCTTTCCTCTATTTACTTCTAATTGGACTCAATTTCCAGCCTTTCCCCTTTCCAATCCCTTCTTTAAGGAGGTGACAAAATAATCATTGCCAGCCTGATGATGTGTAATTATATATTGACCAAGCTTAACCCATGAGAAGAGATGAGAAAATGCACCTTCCTCCTTTTGTTGGAGAAGTGAGGGACTGTTGGTGTGATGTCAGGCTTGGTAATTTCTGATGTCTGGATTTGCTTTGAACTATTTTTGTCTTGTTTTGTTTTTTACTTTGTTATAAACATAGGAGGGAGGAGGAGAGACAAATTCTGACAAACGTGATGTAAAAATAAACATCATTAATAAAACTATTTTCAAAATTAAAAAAACATTCCTAAGCAAATGTGGTCATATAATTTTTCTGCCCCCCCCCAAATCTTCAATGGTTCCCTTTTGCCTCTAAAATAAATACAAACGATGTTTCAAACCCTTCACAATCTGACTGTAGCCTGTATTTCCAGACTTATTTCACTCATTGCTTTTCTTTCACTCTACATTCCAAACGAGCTTACTTATTATTATGTAACTTTGCATTTCCTGCCTCTGGGAAGGTCTTTGCTTAGGTCCTCTTCATGGGATGAGATACATGACTTCTTCACCTCCACCTTGTAAGATCCTTAACTTTTCTTCAAATATCACAGCTGAATTCATCTTCTACAGGAATCCTTTCTTGATGCTTGCCTCCTCCCCAGGTATTAGCTTCATCTCTCTTAAATTATATTGTACTTAAAATTCTCTAGTCTAACGTAAGTTTTTGAGGGTAAGGACTATTTTTCATTTCTCTCTTTATAAATGAATCCTTGTTAAATTGAATTAGAAGTACTCTGAAAAGGGATTTAGCACTGGAGTTAGGAAAACCAGAGTTTAAATCTGACCTTAGATATTTACTAGCTATGTGGTCCCAGGGAAATTACTTAACTTTTATCTGCCTCAGTTTCCTCAACTATAAATGGGAATAATAATAAGGCCTACTACCTAGGGATTGTTGTGAGGATAAAAACGTAATATTTGTAAAGTACTTTTGCAAACCTTAATGCATTATATAAATGCTATCTATTTACTTTTATTATTGTAATTATTATTATTAATAATAAAAGTAGTAGTAGTAGTAGCAGCAGCAGCAGCAGCACCATGAGGGACAACAGAATTCTACTCTAGTCTTCAAGAATGCCATGTATGTTAGCAAGTCCACTGTTCAAAAGAAACTGTAATTTACTCTTCCTTCCATCTCCTCTCCCACCTCTCCTCTCAGTACTGTTACTCTCTTTGAAAGTCTGATGATCAGTGATCCATTGTTTATAAGGCTCTCTGTGAATCCTAATAGACCTATTTTTCATAAATTATGCTGATGAATCTGGCAGCCCACACATTATGCACACCCATTGATTCTTCTTTCAATTATGGATATATAAATCTAGCTGTTTTATTTTTGAAGGCTATGAAATATACATTTAAACTTGCACTGCTAAGCCTATCTTCTCACGTATACATAAGTAAATCACACCACGTTCCCATGAATTATGCATTAAATCCACATCTACAAAACTTCTACACAACTGGTAAGACCTTGAACATATGGTTTTTTAATTGGACACTAAATCAATTTTCATATCTTGGTTGACAGAAATTTAAAAAATATTCTCATTTTACTTAAAATGTTTCTTCTTATTATACAGAAAAACATACACAAACACATACACAAACCAATAATGGCAAAATCCCAAACTTTATGATTTTTCATATCTACTATATACATACAAATGATGCAGATATTAAAACGCTTTTGGTAAGTGAAATGCCAAAGTGTTTAGAGAATATCCTAAAGTAAAAGTTAGAAAAATGATCAGATTTCTGAAATGATGTAGGGAGAGAGAGAACCAGAGAGTCGGAGTCATAGATGAGAAGAGATACAAAGATACAAAAGGAGAAAGGAAGAAGGAAAATATGAATGAGAGACAAAGACCGAGAGACAGAGATAGAGAGGAGATACAAAGACAGAAAGACAAAGACAGAGAGAGAGACAGAAGGAAAGAGAATGGAATTGTGAAGAATAAAAAAAACCCACTAGAATAGTGGTGGGATTCTAAATCTGGGATACATGGACCCCTAAGTAGTGTTTGTATAGATTTCAGGAGGCCTTGACCTTGAATGGGGGAAAAAAGCCTCTTTCTTTTCACTAACCTTTCTTTTACTTTGTAATCCTATGTATTTTATTACAATGCAAAACATTATTGCAAGAAGGGGTTACTAGGGGGCAGCTAGGCGACTCAGTGGATAGAGGACCGGCCCTGGATTCAGGAGGACCTGAGTTCAAATACAGCCTCAGACACTTAACACTTACTAGCTGTGTGACTCTGGGCAAGTCACTTAACCCCAATTGCATCACCAAAAAAAAAAAAAGGGGGGTCGCTAGGCTTCACTAGACTGCCAAAGGGGTCCATGACCCAAAAAAGATTGAGAAGTCTTTGAATAGAGAAACAAGATGATGCTATCAATTAACACTTTTTTCCTGAGTCCTTTCAATCAATTTTAGTTAATCAAACGTTTCACTTTCAGTTCATCAGGATTTAGAAGTTAATGGCTATGAAATAGTGTTATCTTGAAAGTTCAAAAGGTAGCAGGCTTTTCTTGTTTATATGAATGCTCAGTCTGTCCCTTAGCAGCACCTAACACTGACATCATTAAAGAGGTTGCTGATAGAACACAGCACTGGAATCAGTGGTTGCTTTGCCAATAGCCTTTGGGTAGCTAGGATCTATCTGGGGAAAGTGATTAGTCCTTCTCCTAGGTCGAGGTGAATGCTTGGCACCAAAAATGTTTAACACAGCCACATATACCTTATTGCCCATTGTTCTAATTTTCCTAAAAATTATAATTATAGAGACCCAAGGGTTTATACAATTTGAAAATGATTCTTAAAGGCTGGAATTTGGTAGGTAATGATTATATTTTTCCTTAATAGTTTATTAATTTTGCTGGACACATTAAAATTTAATTCTTTGATATTTATGGTTGTACAGATCTTTGAAAATATGTACATTGGAGAATGTATGTTTACTTTCTTCTATTTTGTACTAAAGAACAGAACTATTCTAAATCTTGCACATACAGTTGTTTGAATGTTGTGTCCCCCATTAGAATATGACTTCAAGAGGGCAGGGGCAGTATTTTTGCCTATCTTTGTGTCTCCCTCACTTAGCACAATGCCTGGCATGTGCTGTTCAGTTGTATCTGACTCATCATGAACCTATGGGCCATACTGTCCATGGGGTTTTCTTGGCAAGGACACTGGAGTAGTTTGCCATTCCTTCTTCAGTGGAGTAAGACAAACAGAGGTGAAGTGACTTGCCTAGGATCACACAGCTAGTAAGTACCTGAGGCTGGATTTGAACCTAGGTCTTCCTGACTTTAGGCTCAGTGCTCTATCCACTGAACCACCTAGCACATAGTAAGTGCTTATTGAAGGCTTGTCTCAATGACTAACAGGATGTTGCTTTTCAAAAACTATTAATCTTGTTTATTAAGACTCTGAATAGATATTAAATTGTCAATCTAACACCTTGATCAAAGCTTCAAGGTGAATTCCATTAACAATATTTTATATTTATATAGTATTTTAAGTTTTGCACAATTCTTTACATATATTATCCCATTTAATACTCACAACAACTCTTTGAGATAGGTGTTATACTTGCCATTTTTATAATGATAATATCTTAGAGAGGTTAGTGACTTGCCCAAAGTTACGCAGTTAACATGAGGTAGATAGGATTCAAATCCAGATCTTTGTTAGTGGAGTACAGGGTATTTATCCACTTTGGGATGGGGAGAGGAGATATATATGTACATTTTATGTGTGTATCTATCTATTTATCTATCTATCTATCGAGAGAGAGAGAGAGAGAGAGAGAGAGAGAGAGAGGGAAAGAGAGAGGGGAAAACTGAATACACACATAGGCATACTTCATATAGATAAGTATTATAGAGAACTATGTATATTCCTGTATATGCATATATGCATACATACATAACACATACAAATTTGCTTCTAAATCTTCACAACTCTCTGTTGTGGGCATATTTCAAAACTTCGGGGCATTGCTCTTTATTAGGTGATAGAATTTGAAATCTGTGAGAGTATTACTGGATTTTAATGTACAAATGATATCCCAGTTAACCTACACACTTTCACTGATTCTATCTGGAGACAAGGTCTCCAGAATTACTTGCATAATAGAATTCCAGGCCTTGTCAGGCAAGGAGGAGAGACATTAGGACAGGCAGAGATTTTCAGTTTCCCTCAAATCACACCATATCCTTAGAGTTTGCTGTAATGATATATACAGGCTACTCCTATGACTACCTTCCTGGTAGAGCTTGAGCCCCCATTGGTGGTTTACTCTTCTCACAATTCCTTAACCCCTTCTGATGGCCTTATGTGGACATATTTTTCCCCTTTACTGTACCAAGCCAAGTGTTCCCCTTTGTTTTCCACTGAAGGTAGCCTGGAAAATTCATTCTTTCCCAATAGTGCAAACTCTTCACTGGATTATTGGCAGCTGGATAGAGACAATAATGTTCACATCTGAATTAGGAGGACAGGAATTCACATATGTTATTTTCTTGTTATTTTGTTTCTAAGCCTCAGCCAAACTGAGTACATGGAATGAGGATTATGCATTTCTCTCACGCATTATAATATACTGTATCTGAGTTTGTTCTTTCAAGACAATTATGCTGGCTCTTCAGATCACTCCCCAAGGCAAGGTTAGCAAATCAAGCAACACATCTTCATATTCATAAATGCATTAGGTCTTTTTTACTTCTCATTTTCATGTTAGGGAGAGAAGGGGAAGGACAAGAGACATGAAAAGCTATCTGTTGAAAAGAATGAAACCAACTTCAACCTAGTTCAGCACTGGGCTTGCATCTTTCTGGAAGTCTTTCCTAGCCACTCCAGCCTGTAGAAATGTATCTCTTCTTCGAACTTTTTGAGAACGTGCTTCCTTGCCATTCCTCAGATAATACACTCTGTGTCCTGACTCTGGACATTTTCATTGGCTGCTGACTACCTTACCCTCCTCATCTCCATCTCCTGGCCTCCCCAAATTCCTTCAAGTTCCGTTTTCCAGATTCTCTTTAATTCTAGTGACTACCTTCTGTTGATTATTTCCATTTTTCTAGTATATCTCTCCATTGTACATAGTTGTTTGCAGGCTGTCTCTTCCATTAGACTGTGAACAGGATCCTTAAGAGCAGGGACTGTTTTTTACTTTTCTTTTAATTCAGTGCCTGGCACATGTGGATGCTAAATACATGCTTATTTACTTCTTTTTTTTTTTAATATTTGGCTAAGCAATGGGGTTAAGTGACTTGCCCAGGGTCACACAGCTAGTAAGTATTATATGTTTGAGGCCAGATTTGAACTCAGGTTGTCCTGAATCCAGGACCAGTGCTCTATCCACTGCGCCACCTAGCTGCCCCCAACTTATTTGCTTCTTGATAACTTGAAACTCATACTTTCTGTTTTGCCACTTATATATCTTATCCTATACTATTTTTGAGGAGACTCAGTGGATACAGCACTGGGCCAAGAGTCAGAAGACCTGAGTTCAAATCCAGCCTCAGACACTTACTAGCTATGTAACCCTGGGTAAGTCACTTAACATCTATTTGCCTTAATTCACTGGAGAAGAAATGGCAAACCAGTTCAGCATCTTTGCCTAGAAAACCCTATGGACAATATGGTCCACAAAGTCATGAAGAGTTAGACATGACTAAACAACAAAAAGACTCTTTTTTTCCCTTCTTTCTGGTGAGACAATTGGAGTTAAGTGACTTGCCCAGGGTCACACAGCTAGTAAGTGTCAAGTCTGAGGCTGGATTTGAACTCAGGTCCTTCTGACTCCAGGGCCGGTACTCTATCCACTGTGCCACCTAGCTGCCCCAACAAACTCTTTTTTTAAAAAAAAAACTTTGTTTCCTGTGTGATTCTTCTAGACTAGATCCAACTAGACTGTAAGCATTTTGTGGGCAAGAAACATATTTCACTTATAGGAAGAACAATGATCTTTGTCCCGTGTTCCTGCTAGAACACTTGTTGTCCTCTCCATCTCAGCCCTTCTGTCAGCTCAAGTGAAGCTTCAGGGTAATTGTCATCCCTAGCCTTTAGTACAGTAGAAATACTTGATTGACTGACTGATTGATTGATTTACATAGATCCAGTGCTGAAGGCCAAAGGCATAATAGCAGTTGAAAAGAATTTCCTCACCCCATCTCAAAGAGTAGGAAGACAAAGGAAGTAATCACTAATGCAGGAACAAAGCAATTCAAAAGAGAAACTTGAACTAAGGTTTTCTGGCACAAAATTGTGGCTCTGATAAAGAAAATTGTTGGAGTAGCACTGAGAACTTCACAAAAATGATGCAACCACTCGGCTGTAGACAAATAACTTTTTAGCAGCTTCATGTCAGCAGAGAACCAGCAAAAGGCAACAACTCAAATGGAGAACCAGCAGATGGCAATGATTCAGCAGAGAACAATGTACAATCGAGATATATACCAGAAAATGGAAATAATCAACAGAAGGTAGTCGCTCGAATTAAAGAAAATCTGGAAAGGCTTCCTGTAGAAGCTGAGATTTTAACTGGAACTTGAAGGAATTTGGGGAGGCCAAGAGATGGAGATGAGGAGGGTATGGCAGGGCAGCCAGTGAAAATGTCCAGAGTCAGGACATAGAGTATGTTATTTGAGGAATGACAAGGAAGCAAGTTCTCAAGAAGTTCAAAGGACAGTCAGAGCAGATCGAGTTCCAACCAAGAGAATTAGTGTTGGAGATGACACAATTTTTTGGTTTTGTTTTGTTTTGTTGTTAGGCAATGGGGTAAAGTATATTGCCCAGGGTCACACAGCTACTAAGGAGATGACACAATTTTGAAAACATTGAGGAACTATTTTACAAAGTATCTCAAGGATCACCTCCTTGACACTGGAGTGGAAGAATGAAGGTTATATTTTAACCTTCCAAAAGTAATTGAGAAGACAACAATACCTACCTATCCATATGCTTGCTTTGTCATTGTTATACAATCTTTATGAGGGTGGCCTATGCAGAAGGAGAAGTAAATGGGTGGGCATAGTCAATCAATTCTCTGTAATAGAAGGCAGCTTTACAATCACGTGATAAACAGAAAAAATGGGAGAACGTGATATTTCACTGGAGTTATTACTCATCAATTACGAAACCAAGCCAAACCAAAAAAAATAAAACAAACATTCAGTTTGGTAGGACAAAGGGCAGCCTCACTTCAAAGGCTCTATTCCAAAGTGGAATTCCCCTATTCATGTTAAGATTATGCCATACCCCTTGATAAGTTTACTATGGCGTTAACTATTCAATGACTCTCTGATAAATTATATCAAGTGAGGCATAAAGCAGTGAGCTATATGCTCTCCAAAGTGTTTATCCTTACGATGGAGGATAGAAGATGATTTCCCCCAAGTGAGTTTTGCCAGTTACCCCTGTTTATAGCTGATATTGTGATGACTATATCAAATCCCAGAACATTACAAGGTTTCCTTAATGAAACACATGATTCTTTATAAGATTGGTCTGCAAATCCACAAATGAAAAGCTAACTAAATAAAAAATGCCTGTTATATAAACTATGACATGAATTTGGATAGTCCATTTAAGTTAGTGCAGGGGTGGGGAACCTGTGGCCTTGAGGCTATATGTAGCCTTCTAGGTTTTTTGGGTACAGCCTTTTGGCTGAGTCCAAGTTTTACAGAACAAATCCTTTATTAAGGGAATTTGTTCTATGAAGTTTGGATTCGGTCTAAGGGCTGCACTTGACGACCTAAGGGGCAACATGTGGCCTTGCAGTTTCAGGTTCCCTGCCCCTGAGTTGGTGTGTGCGTGTCTGTGTGTGTGTGTGTGTGTGTGTGTGTGTGTGTGTGTGTGTGTGTGCATACACTTGCAACTAATCACGCTTTCCATTAAAGAGGCCTTGTAATATTCTAGAGTTTCATATGCATGCATGAATATATGCATGTATAGAAACATATGTACACACATGCATGTATGTATGTGTCTATCACCCATCTATATCTGGAATAGCCACTATGGATGGACATTGGGTTGGACAATGGAAGAAAGAGAATAGGCTTGGTTGCATATTTTAAAACAAATGTTCTTCTATAGCAATACTATATGGCTGCATATCATGGAGCACAATGATCTCTAAAGAATCAAAATGACAGATGACCCAAAGAACAGTAGAAAGACTAATGATAGGGACAATAAAATGCTAGCATTTATCTAATGATGACCTATATATAAGAATTGGCATGAGACATCAACAGGGTAATGTATGATCAGAAAAGGAGGTGGGTCAGTCATGTGGTAGGAGTAAATTATAACATTTGGAAAATATGAATGCTCCCTTGATACACATGAAAAGTCCTAGTCTTCAGCAAGTTGGGTGGGTCCTCTATGGCAGACCTATGAATAAACATGGATAGGAATTTCATCAGATGAGAAGTTGTGAAAGCATTGTTATCTGTAGAAATCATGGCTCCATTGAAGTGCCAAAGTATATCATCAAACACATATTAGGCACCAATCATGTGGTGAATAGATAGTGAATCCTGACTCTATGGCAGCTTTCCCATCCTGGTATAGGCATACCTTCAAAGAGTATAAGGAGCCTGTCAAGGAAATATGGGGAATATTTGGTAAATAACTGTATTATCCTATTTAAGTTAATTATTTGCTTAATTTTATTTCTTATTTGCATTTGCATAGTAAACTCTAGAATTTTTTTTCCTTTCATATTGAATAGAGGTTTTGGGAGGGATTATTGAAAGCCAATATGATTGAAAAATGTTTTTTTAAAAAATCCTCTGTTCTGTGACATCAGAAATGAATGAGAGGATTTGAAGGAAAGAGAAAGGATAAAAGAAAGGAAAGAAGGGAGAGAAAGAAGGTAGCAAACCATTGCTCTATCCATTGGTAATAGAGGATATTTGAAAGGGAAGATTACTTCATGAGCTTATGTACTCAGACAACATTTGAAGGAATAGTAGCCCCCATTCCCCCAAGACCAGCTAGGTGTTGACTCAGAGGAGATGAAGAATTAATATCACTTAAAGAAGAGTTTGACTTTTTGGTACTGCAGGATTCACGTTGTTTTAATGACTTCTTAACCTCTGGGACTCCCTGAAAAATTCCTAAAAATACCATAATTGAAATAAGTATGCAATCGTATAACTTTTTTTAGGGGTCATGGAAAGACTATAAAATTTGGTCGATTTCATTCATGATGTCAATTTCTTTTATCACATTGACTGACTATCCAATTACTATCCTATCCATGCCATACTTTCTGCTTGGTTGACAGTGTTCAGTTTATGCTATAACGAATAGTTCTGTTGCAGCCTTCATCAAGTGTCATTCTCCTGGTAACACATATTTTTGTGTGTGAATTGCCCATGGAAAGCGTACATTTTGTAGGTCAGGTTCAATAGTTTTCGTCATCCTCTCAATTAACAGACTTCATTTGGGGGAATCTGGTGTAAAATGGAAACTCTATTTTAAGTCCTCTAAATCAACTCTATTGTTTCAATCCCTTACTACAGCTGTTAAATATTTATATTTACAATGACTAAGGTATTTGTTGATAACACTGTCATTATTAATGTTTTATGTTAACATATTCTTACTAGATGCACATTTGAAAGACAAATGTAAATGGGCATGGGTTGCTTTTTTTATTCACTTGGCAATTTATAAGAAAATATTGCTGCACAAAAGGAAGTCTGGGAGAGGGAAAATAATGAATGCACAAGCTATATTTCAAATATTTTCTTGTTTTTGTTTCTTACTTCCAGAGAAGAGAGAGACTCTCTTCTTCATTGAGACAAAAGGTAATCCAACCCCAAGGGGTCAAGCCAACTTCTTCCTATCAATTTGTCCAAGGTTGGTTTACTATTGAAGAACTACAGTTACTTGTATTAAGAGAGCCAACCCTAAAGTTGTTCTAAGGTACAAGGACAGTGCTGCCATCCTGCCTTTTGAGTTCCTGTTGGAATGGCTGATGAGCGAGGGTGAAAATACATTGTGAATTATGTGATGTAGGCACTCAAATCATCTTCACTTATTTGGAAAAGATCCTTTCTTACACTCAAAACTGGCATTGAAGGCTACTCAGGATGGACATTCATGGGCAGGCACAACAAATACGTTCCTGTCACTTATAGTAACATTGGGAGATTGAAATAGGAATGTGACATATTTCCAAGCCAGTAGTAGCAGGACAAGCCCAAGATTGTGTCAGGCTTTTCTTAAGTTTTCAGTGTGTTCACTTGCATCTTGGAAATCACCAAATGGGAAAAAATAATTCAGGGCTTATTTTATTGTTTTGTTGATTATCTAGATTTAAGGTGATGGAGAAAGTGTTAACAATAATGATTAAAAATACTTAAAAATATGTGATGGGTACATTTTCTCCACTGAGAGCTGGTTGTTAAATATTTACTAGTATATCTTTGGCCATTTGGCCCTTTCAGGGTTGTCTCCATCATAAAGGTAGTCATGCTATAAAAGATGCTAGACATGAATTGAATTCTGGATATGTCACTTCTACTTGTGTGCCCTTATTCTTTCTGGCCCTCAGTTTCCTCAAATGTAAAATTGAATTAAAAAAAATTAACTGTAATATTCAAGGGGCTCAAACTAAGATGATCTCTAAGATCTCTCTCAACTCCAAATTCTAAGATTCAATAATCCTTGACACTGTTTCCCAGGCAATTATAAGTGTAAAAAAATATATTTGTCACATGGGACTTCCAAAGACTTCCAACAATCTCAGCAATTCTATACAGAGCCCTACAGGGACCAGCATAAGAAGGGTTGCTCTGAACTAATTCAGCAAAATGTACTTGGCTAGAACCGGAAAATCCCCCAGTGGGAAGATCCAGAATCCAGATAAATAAGTAAAAGACTACATTTAGGGAGAGGTTCTCAGAACAAATCAGTACAAGGTAATTTGTTTACCTTCACTTTATATAGGTTTGGGCTTATAAAGCTAGCATTTCAAGGCTGCTTATTTTCTCCTGCCTAGAGTTCATTTATACAAACAACATTTATTGATTGCCTATTATGTGCAAAGTACTATGGGGGGATACAAAGATAAATAAGAAACAGTTCCTGTCCTCACAAAATTTATACTCTTGGAAGAGTAGATGCAGTGGACAAAAGGTGGTGCCCTGGTTTATGATAGTGATAGCTGCATAGGCATATATACAGGGTATACTGAGTATGTGCGTGAATACCCAAATCCTAAAAAAAAGTGATACTACGTTACTACTGTGTGCAACTTGTATTTTTTTTTTTTGCAACAGATTGCAAACTATGTAGAAATGTCCTTGCAATCTGCCTCCCACCATTCTTTAGGAACACTTTTTTTTTTGGAGAAATTAGGATGTGCCTAGCATATCCAGCAGAACTTATACTCACACACCTGGATATCTGTCATTTATTGAGTATCTCACGGTTTACAAAGTACTTTTTTTCTTTTTTTTTCTTTTTTTAGGCAATTGGGGTTAAGTGACTTGCCCAGGGTCACAAAGCTAGTAAGTATCAAGTGTTTGGTCTGAGGCTGGATTTGAACTCAGACACTCCTGACTTCAGGGTCGGTGCCTAGCTGCCCCTTATAAAGTACTTTTCCACATATCGTCTCATTATCCTCACAACAATCTTACTGAAGATATTATTAATCCCATTTTGCAACTGAAGAGACTGAGTCTCAAAGAAGTGAAATGATTTATTCATGAACACACAGTTATGAAATCTATGAGCTAAAATTAAAACGCAGATCTTTCCTGACCTGAAGCAGAATGGTCACTCCTTCCTTTATAACTCTACGGATCAACTCCTAGCTCAGGTTTGGAAAATGGCGGGGGGGGGGGGTTTAGCATGGGGGTGCGGAACCAGTGACCTCAAAGCCAAATGTGGCCCTCTAGGTCCTCAAACGAGGCTTTTTGACTGAATACAAATTTTTGTTCTGTGAAGTTTGGATTCAGTCAAAGGGCTACACTTGAGGACCTAGAGGACCAAATGTGGCCTCAAGGCTGCAAGTTCTCCACCCCTGGATTAGCATATACTTCACATAACAGATCAGAGAGACAATGGTGACATAGTGGAGTTGGATATTGGATTTGGAATCCTGAATTCAACTCTTAGCTCTTACTGCTACTTATTACTTATGCAAAATAAAGCTTCCTGAAGTCTCAGTTTCTTCATGTATAAGACAGAAGATATTTAAATATCGCAAAGGATTGTTGGGAGAAAAAAAAACTCTTTGCAAGTTTTAACTCTTATTATTCAATGAACCTCTAATCTCATCAGTGTTGCCACTCTCTTCAACAGGACAGGCAGCAACCCATCCTTGCCTTGTTATCCTGACAGACTTTCACCAGGTCCTTCTTCTACCCTTTGTAGGAAGCACAGCAATACTCTGGGGTCTTTCCTCTATATCTCTTGATATCACATGGGTACCAATGAATCACACAAGTGATCATCCCTCACTCTTGTGATATGACCACTTCTCTATTTTTCTGGTCATATTTCTCTCTCTTTTGTGCAATTCTAGGTTAATTATAAACTACAGATAGCTTATGCCTGCCACATACCTCTCTGTGAGGTGACCTTCAACTTTAAAGCTTTGATGACTGTGGCATTCCATGAGTTACATCCATATGGCCAAACTGAAAGAATCTCAATGTTAAAAATGTAGTCTTTTGTTCTGGGGAAAACTTGGGGTCATTAAAGGCATTTTGCAATTTTCCAAATATATGTCTACTCTCTCTCCTCCTCCTTAGTTTTGTACCCAACTCATAATCCTTCTGCAGTGTCTGTCCAAGATACATGTACTAATGAACCAGTAATATGGGTGGTCAATACCACTTTGTGTCCCAACCTGGATATTAGGCAGTCTATATCCACTTGAATTTTCATATGTGAATAGTAAGGCTGAATTCTGAGTCATTATAGATCTCGATTAGACAGCTCCATAGTGTTCAGGGACTTGATGAAGTCAGCATAATGTTATCTG
The DNA here is from genome assembly GCF_003287225.1 of Phascolarctos cinereus. NCBI lineage: Eukaryota > Metazoa > Chordata > Mammalia > Diprotodontia > Phascolarctidae > Phascolarctos > Phascolarctos cinereus. The sequence goes on from NW_027555847.1 coordinate 167,800,092, forward strand.
GAACAGAAAAATCTGCATGACTTAAACACATATAAGGCAGCTAGGTATCATAGCATATACAGCACTGCCCCTGGAGTCAGGAGGACCTGAGTTCAAATGTGACCTCAGACACCTAGTAGCTGTGTGAACCTGGGCAAGTCATTTAACTCTTCTGCCTCAGTTTCTTCATATGTAAATATTGAGGGACAACAAAGATGGGAGCTGCTGTAGAACATTTGTAAAAGCCTGTCTGTTCCCTTCTCATGCTTTTGAAAAGGATGCCCTCCACCCAGAGAAAGAAATATGGAGTCTGCGTGCAGATGGAAGCATACTATTTGCTCTCCTTTTCCTTTGTTGTTTTGTTTTATTGCTTCATTCTCGTGGTTCCTCCTGTTAGTTCTAATTGTTCTTTACATCATGACTAATGGTAAAATATGCTTAACATGAATGTACATGTAGAGCCAACTTGGGGTGGGGAGGGGAAGAAGTGGAAGGGGGAGAAACTTTAAAACTTAAAATCTTATGGAAGTGAATGTTGAAAACTAAAAATAAATAAATTAAATACATATTAAAAAAAGAGAAAAGAGTGCCCTCAGTATTTCTGTGTAATTATTTACACAAAGATGTTGTAGAGATGGAAAAATAGACATGGGTTGGTAATTATTGATAGTTTCTAGATCACTTTTTTCTTTTTTTTTTAATATAAAATAAGACATTAGACTTACACTCCCTCAAATTCCCCCTCCTACTCCTGTTATGTTATTAGCAAGTTGAGTTCCAGTGTTTGGCTACATCTTCCCCCTCAGAGTCATAGGGGGAACTTCTAAATGGCAGCAGAATTCTTCAAATGCTATTGATTTTAGCCCCAATTCCATACTTTCCTCCTAATACAATTTGCCAGTTCTAGTTAATATCTTCTCAATATCATCAAGACCGATGATTAGTGACCTGTTATTAAACAGTTGATTCCTCCTTGATATCAATTAACGAATTGACATCAACTTTTACCAAGGGATATTTATTGAGAAGGCATAGTGAGAACCAAGGTAAAAACATTTTCCTAGACCAGGTCACATTCTGCCTTCTACCACTTCAGTCCCTGTGGAGGGTGGCCTCAGATTTGAAGCAGCTGGAACCAACATTTCTACCACCAAGTTCATTTCCAGGTAGAGTATACTGATGGTTGTCACTCCCTCACTGGTAGGGTTCATCTTAGATGTAGAGTTGATTCAATGCTTGTATGGGTCATCTAGGTCATTCTTTAGGGCTATATCTTCTTTATGGCTCACTGCAGACATAAGATGGCTTTCTGACTTTTCAAGATCTCATAAGACCCTATTCCAAAAGAAACAAGTCACAGATGGGGGCTTACCTAGGACACCATACACACACAGTCTAGAACAGTGAGGAAAGACTCCTAACCTTGACTCAGGCTCTCCAAAGCTCAGAAAGCTGTTTTTATATCTCATTGACTGTAGGAAGGAAAGAGAGCCCAGTTTCTCCTTTTGAGTCTTTTGGAGGCACACTCTCTATGGTCATTTAAAAGGCTTTTCCTCACCACACAATAAAATGGACAGGAAATAGTCACAGGATGCCTGTATATGCTCTGAGGTGGAAGGCAGGGCACTCTATTAACAAATGACTAGAATTAGGCTCCTCAAGCACCCTTTTGGGTAGGCACCAGATAGAGCAGAGTGCTCAAAGTATTGAACATCTATTGGCCAGTCCCTGTTACAAAAACATTACTATTATCCTGTTTTTACATTACCTACACTTACCAAGGTATCCCTACTCTCCCTCTTTCATAGAAGCATCCCTCATAACAAAGACAAAAAAAGTTCAGCAAATCCAACCAACGTATTGAAGTAGTTTGATGTTATATCCAATATTCCACACCCCTAGTCCCCCACCTCTGCAAAGAAAGGAGAAGGAGGTATCTCATCATTATTTCTTTTTTGAAATAAAGCTAGGTTGCTATAATTTCATAGCATTTGTGTTAATTTTGTTGCTTCCATTTCCATTGTTGTAGTCATAGTGTAAATTGTTATCCTGGTTCTGCCTATTTCAGTTGCATCAGTTCATATAAGTTTCTCCATGCTTTTAAAGATTTCTTAATATTTATTCATTGTTCCAGTAGAACAGCATTCCATTATATATTTATACCACACTTTATTTAGTCATTTCTCCCTAAAAAATAGTTATCTATTTTGTTTCCAGCTCTTGGCTACTACAACAAATTCTGCTATGAATATTTTATTGTCTGTGGGTCTTTGCCTTTTGTCATTAACCTCTTGGAGTATGTGACTGGCAATGAACTCTGTGAGTCAAAAGGTATAGAGAAACCACTCTTTACATAATGACAAATTGGCTTCCAGAATGGTCAGAACAATTAGAAACTCCATCAGCAGTACATTTCTGTGCCTATCTTTCTATGCTCTCTCTAGCATTGACAACAGCCTTCTTATGTCAACTTGTTAATTTGTTGGGTGAGGGGTGAGAGTATTTCTCTTCTTACTTGTTATTAGGAAAATTCTTTTATATAGTTGCTAATGGTTTACAGTTCTTGATCCCTTGATACTATTTTTCATCTTTTTGTCCTTTTGGAAGGATTTTGTTATATTTAGAATACCAATGGGTGAATTAAAATTTATAGCTGGCCTAAAAATTGTATGGTTTTAGCACCCTCCACCTACTTTTCCTCTCCTCTTGTCTCCTCTCCTCTCTTCTTCTTTCCTTTCATCCACAACTACTTGTTAGAGAGAAAGTACTGAGTCCCATTACATATTTTTACTGTTTTATGGGTTACCATGACTAAATAATTCATGACCTGGTAGCTGATAGCTAGATTACTAATGATGAACCTTTATGAACTTAGCTAGGCTGGTTCTTGGAAAGCACACTGAAACTGTACTTGAATCATTTCCAGCTTGGTAGAACCAGCAAACAATTATACTCGATGACTTAACTTTTGAAAAACCAAGGTTACCTCCATCTCATGATGATGAATTGCGGTAGAACTTTCCCAAACTTTATGTTTCAATCTGTAAAAGAATAGCATGAGCTAATGGTACCGATTCAATCCAATAAACATTTATTAAGCACCTACTATATGCCAGGCATTGTGCTAAACAGTGGGGACAAAATAAATAAAAAGACCTTGCTCTTAAGGAGCTTACAATCTAATGGGGGAGTCAACACACAAAAGAAGTCAAAGTGGGGGACACATGGAGTACATGGCATGGGAGCATCTTCTATAAGGAGTTGAAACCATGCAGAGCAGAAGGTGCAAAGTGGAGTGGGCCAATAGATCTAGTTTCTGCCCTCTATAAAAGATGTCTCTTCAGCCCTTTGAGGGAAAAGTAGATGGTTTCAGTGAAGGCTTGAGTTAGCAGCCATTCCTCCCTAAGAAATGCATGGTGACCAGATTAGATATAACAGCATGGTGATCAGATTAGATATGATGAGCTTAATTTAGAAGGCTCATCTTGTTCTGGAGAACTGAATCCAGGGGGAGTTGCAGATGCAAAACATAAACAAATAGTAAAATACATCTAGATTCAACTTTCTCTGATTTTGTTTTTAAAGATGAAAAGCTTTCTGAAGCTCCAGTTGCCTTTAGAGAAGTTTAAGCATTAAAAACCCTTTAACTTCCTATCTGTGCCTTCTTAGTGTGGGGCCTCCCTTCTAATTCTGCTTCTGTGTAGGTTCTTTACAATACGGAAAACTTTTCTTTTCCCTGTAACTTTTCTCTGCTCCCTGGGCTGCTCCACAGGAAAGATTGTTATAACATTCCTTATGCACTTCCAAGTAGGAAGCTGTATGACTTCCCTTCTGAAAAACCCTGTGATTGTATCTTTCCAATGTACAACTTTTCTTTAGCATCTGAATTTACTAACTCATGATTTCCATCTTCTCTTCAGTCTTTAAAGCTCAAAATGTTTTAAAATTTAATCTGAATGGAACTGCTTAAGATAATCTAAGATACTCAGAGATAGTTCTCAACCCCTTCAAAACTTGCTTCTTAAAGGGCTTATGCTAAGATCTCACCCAAATATCTATCTATCTATCTATCTATCTATCTATCTATCTATCTATCTATCTATCTATCTATCTATCCATCTATCTATCTATCTACACACACACACACATACATGTATGTGTATATATACATGTATATGTATATGTATGTTACTCTCTCTCTCTCTCTCTCTCTCTATCTATCTATCTATCTATCTATCTATCTATATATATATATATACTAAAAGACATAGGAAAAGAATTGATATGTGTTTTTTTTTCACATATAGGTATAGCTTTGATCCAGAATATGACCTGCAATCCTTCAAGACTACCATTCAGCTCAGCCACCTCTGTAGAAAAAAAAAATACCATGTTAAACAATTTCATGAATTCACAGCTGTACTTGCAGACCATGAAGGGGGACCTCATTAACCCTGAAAATACAGCAAATGACAACCAATATCTACTTAGTCATTATTTATGATGGAATGATATCTTACTTCTCCTGCATCCCCAACCTAATCCCTACATTGTGAAGTGCCAGGCCGTGTTTATTTATTAGCAATGTTTATTCCTTGGCAGTTTGCAGCCTGTGAAAAGATTCCACAAGCTATGGAGCAAAAGAGGCCAAAAGACAAGAAATTAAACCCTTCTTCACTAGGTAGCCAGCCTGCTACTAGGACATTAAAGTACATTATATGTTAGCCCAGAGCTTTATGCCTGCCTACAAGGCATATGTGGCATGTTGTATAGGCTAGGATTTGTTTTGCATGCAACTAGAATATGCATTCATAGGATCATAAGATTTGGAACTAGAAGGGACTTCAGAGATTATCTAGTCCAAAGCTTTTTTGCCTTTTTGTTTTTAAACATTTATCTTATTTTTGTTGATACTGGTTGTTTTTACATAACATTAATTTCCAAATATTTCCTTCCATCCCCTCCACATGCAAGTAGCTATCCCATGTAACAAGGGGTTTTAAAAAAAGAATAAAAACAGTTAAGTAAGTCAACCAAATGCATTACTTTTGTCTAACAAGCATCTGTTTCATTTACTAGTTTGTGATCTAGGTTTTTAACTGAGGTTTTTTCCTCTTGAGATCTTCAGTAATTTGTCTTTTTTTTTCCTTCTATTTCCCTTGTTACTCATTTTATGACTTTTCTCCATTGATGACAGCTCCATTGGAAGCTCTACCTCAAAGCTGTTTTGGCCACATTCCATGATGGGAAATTTATTTTTCACTCAACTCATTACTTGACCCAAGTGATTTCTGGGGGGCCAGAACTATCCTCAGATATATGTCTGTCCCATTTCCTTCAGAAATGGGGCAGCCTTACATACATGATGACATCCTGCCACAGTTTCTCTGTTCTTTAGTTTTCTGGGTGAGCTCTATAATTCTTCTTGTGTTTTCCTAAATTCTTCATATTCATCATTTCTTATAGCATAGTATTATTTCCTTATGTTTATGGACCATGACATCCCCAAGCAATGGGTAGGTACTTTGTTTCTGGTGTTTTACTACTACAAAGAGCTGCTGTGAATTTTTGGTGTATCCACATGCACATTTCTGTTTGTATTTTACCTTTTCAGAATATAGGCCTAGCAGTGGGATTTCTAAGATAAAGAGTATAGACATTTTAATCACTATTTTAAAAACATAATTCCAAATTTTATCCCTAGATGGTTGGATGAATTCAGTTTCACCAACACTATATAAGCGTACCTGTCCTCCTATATAGCCCCTTGGACATTGCCTATTTTCATATTTTGCCATTTTTACCAAAATATTGGATTTGAGGTAAATACTCATCCCCTTCTAAACTTGCTTCTTAAAGGGTTTATGCTAAGATCTCACCCAAATATATATATATATATATATATATATATACATATATATATGTATATATATATGTATATATATATATATATATATACGTGTGTGTGTGTGTGTGTATGTGTATACATATATGCATATATAGGTGAGTACATTTATATATATATTTTTAAAGACATAAGAAAAGAATTGGTATGTGATTTTTTTCCACATATAAGTGTAGCTTTGATCCAGAATATAACCTACAATTGTTGTTTTGATCTATAGTATCCTTGCAATCTTCCATATCGTTGCTAATAATATACAATTTTTCTTCCTTTTATTACCTTTGGTCATTAATCCATTCTGTGCTGCTGTTCAGTTGTTTCAGTTGTGTCCAATTCTTTGTAACACCGTTTGTGGTTTTGCTAGCAAAGATTTACCGCTTTCTTCTCCAACTTATTTTTCAGATGAGAAAACGGAGGCAAAAAGGGTTAAATGTTTTGCCCAGGGTCACATAGCTAAAAAGTGTATAAGGCCAGATCTGAATTCAGGAAGATGAATCTAGTGCCACCTAGCTGTCCCTTTTCATTTTACCCCTCCTAATTTTTCAGATTTAAAAAAAAAAGGAGTCTCAGAGAGAAAAAATGACTCAATCAATATCACCCACAGACAGTAAATGACGGGACCAGGCTCGAAGTCATGTCTTCTGACTCCAAGTCCAGTTGTTTCCTATATAAGTAATTCACAACCCAAGCCTGAAATTTCATGAGAGAATCACTCTTTTGGGTTAAGTATTGTTCTTTCTAGGACAGCTCCATTTAAAATGCAAATACCCCCTGGAAACCATATTTTGTTCCTAGAATGATCCACTCATCTTGAAGGTGTCTGTATAAGTTCAAGGGGAAGAAAGAAATAGCTAAAATTAGTCTTTAATAACATTACAGAGGAAATCTCGACAAAATACTAAATGGTTATCTAGAGGATCGGAAGAACTTATCTCTATGCTTCTTTTTTCTTTCTACGTTTGTAAATTCATTTTTCTTAGTTTAGCTAGTGCCATGTAACTATGGGCAAATAGACTTTCCTAAAGTACTAGTAGTTTGACTGCATGGTGTGGTAGAGAATGCAGGATTTGGAGTCAGAAAACCTAAATTCAGATCTTGGATCTATCACTTACCTATATGATCTTGGGCAAATCACTTAATCGCTCTGGGTGGGCCTCAGTTTCCTCATTTGCTACACCCTGATTATAAACTGAAGGGATAGGACTAGAAAACATTTGTGGTCTCTTTTTGCTCTGGATACATGATTTTATAAGCTCATGTGTGGACTAGTTTCTCTGATTATCCTCTCTTGCAATTGAAGGCATTGTTACCCCATGAAAGTAGGGGTGAAATGAGTTGAGGCAAAATACCAAAGACAAATTTTGCTTATTCCGAATTCTTTCTTGAGGCTATCTCTGACTGTGTTGTTGTTGTTCAGCTGTTTCAGTCATGTCTGGCTCTTCTTTCTTAGCAAAGTTTCTAAAGTGGTTTGCCATTTTACAGATAAGGAAACTGAGGCAAATGGGTTATGCAGCTAGTAAGTGTTTGAGGCTAGATTTGAACACAGGAAGATGAGTCTTCCTGACTCCAGGCCTGGCACTCTAGTCATTGTACAACTTAGCTGTCTTTAGAGTCAATGGTCCCTGACTGTAGGGGTCTACTGTTTCAGTGCCCTCAAACTGTCCTCTAGCATCTTCAAGTACCTCATACATCACAAGATTCCTTGATAAATGCCACCATCCTAGTAACTTTGTTCAAGGATCTTCTAATTATCAGTGTCTGCAGAGGCATAAAAATGAAACAAAAAGCTTAATGCAAATAACTTTAGATGGGAACAAGTCCAGTAGGTGGCACACTACATAGAGAGCTGGATATGGATTTGGGCTGGTTCCTTCCCTATGCTGATTATTTTTAATCTATCCTGAATATAGCTTGTTTGTATATACTTGTTGTCACATTGTCTCCTCCATTAGACAGTGACATCCTTGAGAACCAAGAATATCTTTGACTTTTCTTCGTATCCTCAGTACTTAGCACAATACCTGGCACATAGTAGGTTTCGATAAATATTTATTAATTGATGGGTTGAGTTCAAATCCAGCCTTGGTAGTTTACATACACTTCCTAGCTGTGTGACCCTGGACAAGTCATTTAACCTCTATCAGCTTCAATTTCCTCATCTGTAAAATGAGGATAATAAAATAAAAAGACTCTAGGTGGTGCAGTGGATAGATCGCTGGGCCTGGAAACAGAAAGACCTGAGCTAAAATTTAGCCTCAGGCGCTTATTAGCTCTGTGACCCTAGGCAAGTCACTAAACTATTTGCCTCAGCTTCTTCATCTGTAAAATGAGCTGGAGAGGGAAATGGCAAATCACTCCAGTATCTTTGACAAACATAGGTCACAAAGACTTGGACACAACTGAAAAAAAATGGGTAAACTGAACTGAATAGATAATAAAGCCCTTCAAATATTACTCTTTGAAGATGGCATTGTGATGATCATTCCAGAATATTTCAGGGCCTCTTCAATGAGATTCATAAACCCTAAAAAGAAAAATAGACACATTCTCTACAGGAAAGAAACAAACAAAAAAAAGAGATGGATGAAAACTGTTTTTTGTGCAGATGATGGAGTATCCACTGTATTAGACCATCAAAATGTATATATTTTGAATAACCCTTGAAAATGGACAATAAGTCAGGTTCAGAACCAAATGTGAGGGGTCAATCAATGAGCATTTATTAAGAGCATTGTGTCAGAGATAAAAATGAAAGACCTTGAACTTAACGAGCTTGCCATTCTATCAAGAAAGTCAACCATACTCTCGTCTCTGTATGATGAAGTAATTTAGATTTGTCTCCTAGTTGTGTGAATGGGCGTGTGTGCCTATATGGAACTGAACTTTTAAGAGAATGACCTTTGACAGTTCACTTGTCTAAGATATAAATTTGCCTCTGAGAAAAGCACTTGCTTAGTCGTCAGGGTTGATAGTTTAATTGTCTGTGGCATAAATCTGCTCAGAATTATAAGACAAGCAGATACTGAAGTCGTCTGACTTGCTTGTTTGAATGTGACAAACTAGAATACTGTAGTGACTAGGTGGCAGGTTTGAAGAATTTTTAGATAAATCACTAGGGGAATATGAAGACCTGAACTGCTCTATGATGATAGGACAAATGTTGATTATAGACAGCAAATTAGAATGTGGTTACTAACCATAAACTAATGTGGGTTCTTTTTCAGAGAGGCATGTGAACTCCAGAAAGAAAGTAGAGAAACGAAAGGACAAATTTCAGAATTAAGTTAAAAGAGAACCAGTAGATCTTTCTCTATATTGTCACTCATTGCTAGGCAGATTGGTTGGGTAATGAGAGCTTTGAGTAGTCTCTGTTGCTGTCTGCTACTGATAGGAAGGAGTTGAAAGAATGTTTCCTGCACTCATGATTTTCTGCTGAGAAGAAGCAATACCATCCTATCACATAATCATAGATTTAGAGATGCGGGATTTGCATGAAAGGGAACATATTTAAATCTCCAGTAGTGGTTTCTCAAGAAATAACGGGGCTATTATTTTTTTCTTTCTTTTCTCTTTCTCTTTTCTTTTTTAGTTATATACATGTGGCACACTTGCTTAAATCACACCTTAAAAACCAGGCGCTGCCTACAAGATGCAGAGTGGTACCAACTTCTCCTGGCTTGTTTCAGACTATTTACTTTCTTTCTTGCTTTCTGGCTCCTGGTCTAGCTCATAGCTCTCCTATTATTCCCATTTTCCCTTCACTATTTCTTTGGGTTTTTCTATCTTATTCCAATGACAGTTACAAAGTTAAGCTGTATTTTCATTCATAAAATCTATTTTAATGCTTTATTAACTTATTTAACTTATTATCTTGCCTCCTTTCCTTCAGTCTTGTCGAAGTACTCCTCCCACATCGGATTGCAAGCGTCTTACTTTCTGCAAGTGATTGTCGGGCCCAGGCTAAATGCAAGGAGAAAAGTGGTTTTTCTCACCCCCTCATAGCTCAAGCATTGGGAGCTTGGGCCCTTCTCTGAATTCACACGTCTGAAAAGAATCACCTGGGGCAGGGTAAGAGTGGACCTTTTCCCCAACAAAAGGTTTCAATACTGCCTTCAGAAACCCCCTAGAAAAAAAGTTAGTCAGGGCTCGTCTACCCACCTTTCTTCACTTGTTTGCATAAAGAGTTTCCAAAATTCTCTGAGTTGGGGCTGAATACTTTCTTTGAATTAAATATGAAGTCTCCCCAAAAAGGGTTGACACCAAATTAGCCAGGCTGGTTAGATATTAACAGTGGACTTCATCACATCTTACATAAACTTGACCAAAGGTGAGCATCAGCTACTTGGGAGATAGGCTGTTTTAATAAAGACCTCCCTGTCACATTTATCCATGTTTTTAAAGTATGTTTAAAGCAAAAATTTTGTGCTTAATCTTAGCTTTTAACTATTTCAATATAATTAATTTCCTTTATGATCTTATGTATTTAATTTGACATATTTAAAAAACTTTATGCTGGGGGCAGCTAGGTGGCACAGTGGATAGAGCACTAGCCCTGGAATCAGGAGGACCTGAGTTCAAATTTGGCCTCAGTCACTTGACACTAGCTGTGTGACCCTAGGCAAGTCACTTAACCTCAATTTCCTCACCCAAACAAAACAAAACAAAACAACAACAACAAGAAGAAACTTTATTCTGTGAAGGTCTCTGTAGGGCTCCCCAAATGCCAAAGGGGTCTATGAGATTTAAAAAAGCTAAGGACTCCTATTTGAGGTTTATGTAAAAGTTGAAGCAGCATATCATGGTGGATAAAGAGCTGGCCTTGGAGTCAGAATGACCAGAATTCAAATCCTAGCTCTGACGTGGATTTTATCATCCTGGAAAGGTTAATTAACCTTTCAGTGCTCTAGCTAACTCTCTGAGAAGCCAAGTTGCAAGTAGAGGGAGATTCTCTTCTAGGGAGATTACTATGTCAGTGATTCTCAAACTTTTTGGTCTCAGTATCTCTCTCTTTTTTTAATTTTATTTTAATTTATAGAATAAAACAAACATTTCCATTGCATAGTGTAGTAAAAAGATGATTGTACATGAAACTGCAAATTTATTATCTACAACTTGCTATTCCTTCAAAATATATCATGAAGTTATCATATAAATTTCCTTTTTTTCTTTTTCCCTTTTTTTCTTCCCTCCCCCCCATCCTAGAGATGGCTACCATCAGTATCTTTTTATGATCTTAAAAATTGAGAACACCAAAGAGATTTTATTTATGTGGGTCTTGTTACCAATATTTACTATATTAGCAATTAAAAAATATATTTTAAAAATATTTAACTCATTTGAAATGACACGTTTTCATGAAAAGTAACTATGGTATAAAAGAAAAAATAGTGAGAACATCGTTTGACATATTTTTGAAAACCTTTTAAATATCTGGCTTAATAGAAGACAGCTGTATTTTCATATCTGTTTTTTATTTCAATCTGTAGTAATAATGAAGTATAGATTCTTGGGGTACTGGGACCCTGAAATCATGGCATGGTGGGTCCTGCCTGAATGAATTCAACTCAAATCTTCTTTCCACCAGAGACAAAGTTTTATTAGAGATATACCATACAGGTCAGACTCTTAAGGAATCTGAATGTTAGTGACTTGGGTAAGGATGGGTGGGCCTGAGGAAATCTCAGTGTTTAAATGGGGGCCAGGATGGATTTTATGTACACCCATGTAATTTTGGGTGTTTGGAGGAGGGACTGGGAGAAAGATTCTAAAACTGGAGTGAGTTTAGGGAGAATTGGAGTGGGAATGTCTGGGTGGTTGAATAGGCAAGGGGAATAGACAATGGAAGAAAGAACTGG